>NC_135656.1:95710329-95735329 GCF_964188315.1 Podarcis muralis
TGAGGTTTGCCTCATTATTTATGCAATAAATAAATAAATCCCACCACTTGGTACAAATCTTTGCAACAATTGTTTCACTTCATGAAGTTGGGTTGAGACTATGGGTTGCATCCAATGCTGGTCCTACTCAGAGGAGGCCCAGCTGAAGTTAATACACAATACTAATTTAGGTTCACTAATTTCAGTGCATCTACTGTGTGTAAAACTTAGTTGGTACAACCCTGCCTCTTGTTTGATAGTTTGACGGGTGCAAACATTTTCCAGCAGGGAGCAGGAGAGCTGTGCTAAACCATGGCTTAACAGTACAAACTGCAGTTAATCTTTAACTATGGGCAGTAAAAGCAAGCCACAGTGGAAACAAGCCACCAAAGCCAATATAAGAAAGCTGGCTTGTTTTCATGGATCATAGATTAATCACAGTTTAGGATTTGGGCATAATGCAGAAGGAGAAGTTTCCAATCTCTTCTTCATGTCCACACTGGAGAGGGAGGAGAGAGAGAGAGCTCAAGAGCCTGTGTGGCACTGTGCCTCATTCTCAGAATACTAACTCATGATTAAGCATTGGGCACTTCATTAAAATGCCTTCTCAATGTTGCCATAATAAAACAAATGCCCACTCTATTCTGTGATAGTAATACAGTAGTACCGCTCTATTCTGCCTTGGTCAGACCGCACCTGGAATTGTATGTCCAGTTCCGGGTGCCACAATTTAAGGAGGATATTGATAAGCTGGAGAATGTGCAGAGGAGGCTGACCAAGGTGATGTGAGAATCTAGAAACCCAGCCTATGTTTCTATGATCCTCACTAGCACAAGAACAAATGACTGTTACTTTTCCAGTCACTTTCATTTTCTAGAGTTGGGTCATCTTTTTTGAATTATGCACCTACCTCTTTCTGTTTCCCATAGGTGTTTCATTGCTTTTTTTAAAAAAAAGTTTATAAACCTTTTTCAAAACATTTATATTCTCAATCAGCTAAATTATTATTTCATAATGTCTCCCACCAGCTCACTTCTCCACCAGCCTACCTTTTAGCATGACAATCATATCTCTCAAGATCTCCAACAAATTAGTTTCAACTGACCTCTTTCTCATCAGTCCATGTTGAAAACCTTTAATCACATTAGGCGTTCTAGTGCATTCCCATGTTGAATTCTGCAAAATTGTGCATCTTCATTCCCACCCCTCCTTTCCCCTTCCTCCCACCTTGCATCCTCAAGTGATGTTAAGCTAACCAGTCTGTAATTGCTTCTTACGTCACGTGGCTGTTCTTCGGATGAGAGTGTTAGGTTTGTCACTTTATAGTTCTCAGGAATCTGACCTGACACTAGAGAACTTCTGAACTGGAATGGTTCACTGGTTTCTGGTCAGATGTAATAATGATCATTTATTCCATTTTCTAAGCACTATATCCAAAGCAGTATATCCAAAGGCACTTTAAATAGACTGGGTGAATCTTGGCAGACGCTGAACAGAACTTTTCCAAATTTTAGCATATGTATTGTTTTATACTTCCATCTGGCCAACAGATATCTGAGTGCTTTGTATATTGCCACCCTTTTCTTGCCACTAAGATACTTACATGTGTCTCTAATATAACTTGCTGGTGTTTTTGCATACTGGTTGCTGGTGGCTTACAGCTATTGTGTATACATAAATCTGATTTAGCTCTCCAGCCAAATTTGCAAACAAGCAATGTTATCTGCGGAGACAAATGTTTTGTAACCCCATCCATCGCAGAACGAGATTACATGGGCACAATCCGCTCAGTGTTACACAATTTTATGACACCCCACCCCCCCAAACTGGAGAGATTTCAACATGTGCTTAACCCCCTCAAGTAAATCAATGTGATGTTCCAAGTGCTTGACTTCGGCTGAACTGTGAAACGGAAATAAGACAATTTTAAAAGCATGAGAAGAAATATGCCTTTCATTTTTATTTGCATGCAGTTTAACCATTTTCACTGGTTGTGTCGAGACATGTTAACTTTTCATAAAAGAGCAGGGCAGCCAGAAAAACTAAACAAAACCCAGACAAACCTCTGAGGAAACAGGGAAATAATTTAAATAAGCTTAATAGCTATGAGTCACACTTCTAAAGGTGATTTCTAGTTAACATTGTAGCACGTATATTATGTATTCTGTTTCAGGGTGCAATCCTGTTCCTGTAGAAATCAATGGTGAAAACCCTTTTGATTTTTAATGTGTCAGAATTGTAGACTTTAAAATAATGACTTCAGAACAACTGGACCACTTTTAAGCAGTATAAGCATGATCCATTGCACCAGACTTTAATGCTAGAACTGGTTAATAAAATAACCCCCATTGAATTCAATGGGACTCCCTTCTGAGTAGACATAGTTAGGATTGTGCTGCAAGTTGGATATCACCCAGTGTCTTTTCCTTGACTTCCTTTATTTTCTAGAGTTCGATTCTGTTTCTGGCGGTTATTTGAGAAGTGCTAATAGTATTTACTAGGTACTCTCCTTACAGTCCTATTTTATACCAAATGAAATGAGCTTACACAAAAGCATATGGAATAAGAAATTAAAACTGTAAGTAATAGATTACATTCTCGGACCACAAAATTGCTTATACCTGTTGGATGTTGTCTTTTTCTGACTGGCGTAAACAAAAGAAAGAGCTGCTCCTTTAGGAAGGTGCCTAAAGGAATAGAGACGCTTGCTGGAACATTTCTTTTAAATCTGAATTTCAATGTGTGTCTATCCGCATGCGCATTTAAAGCTAACGGTTCTGATGGCTCTTTAAATGCCATTTCAAATCCAGAGCATAGCGCAGGTGGTGCTAATATAGGACAGTCCCCTAGGCTCTTGTCGCCAGGAGTGGTACAGCTTGTTCAGTGTCTGCGTCCATATGGCAATCTGTCCCATTCACAGAAAAGACATTGTAGCTGTGCCTGTGGGTGCTGTGGTCAATGTAGTGTGAAAAGGAAAATTGTAACTCTCAGCAACCTATGCTATATGCACTTCCATTTGTTAGAGAATCCAAGTTGTGTGTGTGTGTAATTCTTAAATACCCAAGAAAATTCCCAAATCTTGCCGGGTTTATTTTTCTGTTTGTTTGTTTGTTTGTTTGTTTGTTTGTTTGTTTGTTTGTTTTCCTTCCGTGTGTGTTTGTGTGTATTTTTTCCTAGTACTGCAGGGTTAACTAAGCAGGTTGTTATTTGATAACATACCAGTTTGTGGTTACCTGGCTTTTAGTCTCAAAGGGTATCTTTGGTTGTTTAGAGCCAAACTTAATCGTGACACAGTCAGTACTTTGGTTATTCATGAGGTTTACCCCACTCATGTTATAAAGTAAGATTTTCTAATTTTAAGATCGAAAGGTGTTCAGAAGAGAAGGGGAGATGAGCCCTGCCCCTTCTCCCGCCTTAGCTCTCTATGCTCCATAGCTTCAGCCCCTACCTGCTTAGCTTTCTTCCAGTCTGAACTAGGGTGCCTAAAGTGATGGACTGCAGGTACGGGGGTGGTGGGATCAGGGATCAGTTCCCCTTACCCCAGACATGGCCAGATTTGGCCCTCCAGCTGTTTTGGGACTACAACTCCCAGCATCCCTAGCTAACAGGACCAATGGTCAGGGATGATGGGAATTGTAGTCCCAAAACATCTGGAGGGCCAAGTTTCGCCATGCCTGCCTTACCCATTCACACCTTCAATGTAGGACCCTCTATACCTGAACCCACTATACCCTGCTTTTAGGCATGAGCAAAGCAGACCTAGGAGTAATTAAAGCAGCTACCCCATCACAGCAGACCTACCTTGACTTATACGCTGTAAGTCAGGGCTGGGAAACTTGTCACCTTCCAGGTGTTGTTGGATTAAGCAGCTCCCATCAGCCCCAGCCAGCATGGGCATTGGTCAGGAATTACAGGAATGGTAATCCAACAATTTTGGGAGCACCATAGGTCCCTCACCCCTGCTTTAACACAACTCATCTTGAAGTGTATGAGTGCCCCAAAAGTTGAAGTATTTTGTTATATCTCTGAAGGTTGTGTGTTTATGTCTTTCATGCTCTTAAACATGCATGGGTGCATGTATAAAGGCAAATACAGTTTAGCAAGTCAAAGGTGACTGGTCCTGTTTCTAGGTCTTCATCGTTGCCTCCTGGAAGCTGCTGTTCCTTAACCAAAATTGCCTGTAATTTGGAAAAAAAAAAGGGGGGGGGAGTGCTTCTGTACAAGTAGCTTCCGTTGAAATCAGTGGAATTTAACTCAAAATAGATTTGAGGTGAAAAACTGTCTGGAACAAATTTGGCCTTTGTTTTTCATTAAGAAGGAGAAACAAGAAATTGTGTCTTTTGCCTTTCCTCCTCGTTTCAACTTTTTCCTGAGTCTGATTGTGATCTCCACAAAAGCCTCTAGAAAACATCTTGGCATCCAGTGATAAAACCCTTTCCGGGGTGCAGTACGGATCCAACAGCAGAGTAGGAAAAAAACGCATAGTCAAAGGGATTTCTTAATGAAGAACATGAAGGATGTGTTAAAAAAAATATCAAGAAAAGGTTTTAAAAATTTACAAAACAGCAAAACTGGGTGGTTGCTCCCGCGTCCCACATTGCCATTATCATGCCAAATGTTGTTCTGTGTTTGCGTGATTATTTGTTATGCTGTTCAGATAAACACAAACAAATAGAAAGCACAGCACCTGCAATAGCATATGATATTTACACTACCTGTATGATTCAGCTGGTTTTCTGAAGAAATAGAGACTCTTGTGTCCTATGGAATCGGATCGCTTTTTATAACGTGCAAATGAAGGAAAGCATGTCATACACCTGCTTGATGGTGTCGTCTTGCTATGCATTTTTCATTCCTCTCGTGTTGCACTTATGAAGAGTGAGGAGCAAAGACCAGCAGGAGAGGAACAAAGTGGGGGGGGGGGGGGAGTGGCTGATTCCTGAGCTGATGTGATTGCGGCTGTAGGGAAATGGTAGGACTTCTGTATACAGAACAATACAGTTAATTTCTTTTTAATTCTGAGTGTGGTCCACCAATTATCCCTGCTGCACCACTTTAGTTCTTCTCTAATAGGACCTAGATGGGATTGTGGTTTTTTTTAAGCCCTGCCTTTAAAAGAATAGATTTTGTACCGTGGTTGGATTTTGGGGGGATGATTCCCATTTGACGACTCATTGCATAGACATTGGGGCTTTTTCATCTCTTTTAATGCTGCCGCTCTGTTACTCTCTGGAGTGCTGGCAGAATCGGGCCCTCCTTTCATTTAAGGTGCAGTAGAAAATATTGTATACAGTATATGACCATTTTGTGCTGTTCTCCAGTTCAGTCTGATGTACAAGCAGGTGTTTAAGTTCAGACATATGCATGCTACAAAATTTAATGGGATTACTCATTTGCTTAAAGTTAGACATATGTTCCCCGCCCCCCCCCCCTTCTAAAGAATCCTGTTGAACAAGGGCCAGAGTTTTGCTTTTTTTTTCTTGCTTTTTTTTTTGGGTCCTCAAAATGAATCATATATTCAAGAGCATAAGGCATTTCTGTGTTAAAGATCAGTGAGAAAAATAGGCAAAATGTTAGTTTAATTAGAATAAAGTGATCCTAAGATACCGAATCAATCCAACTTTGTCTGAATAAATTAGAGAACTATGCAGAGAGGAATAAAATGAGATTTAACAAGGATAAGTAGAGTGTGGTTCTGATAGGAAGTTGAAAATCAAAATACATGTATAAAATGAAACATCAGCTTGGAAGAAGCAATTGTATGAGGAGGCAAGATGAGAAATTACAGTGCCTTCTTTTTATTAAAGGCTAATGTGATATTGGTGTTAATCACCTTCTTATACATTTTTAAAGTTGTTATTCCAATTATAAAATATAGAGCACCAGTGACACCAGTTAGGATGCTAAGAACAAACCTGAAGGAAAGATTTTTATTCCTACAACAAAAAAGAATACTGGTGCAAATACCGAAGTGAGCAACCAGAATGATAAAGGGTTTGAAGGGAATAGGCTGTGAGCTAAGATTAAAGGGAATTAAATATCTAGAGCCTAGGAAAATAGAGGCTATGGGAGGCCATGATGATAGTATGTAAGTACATGAGGAGACATTAAAAAGAGAAGGAAGGAGAAATTGTTCTCATTAGTTAGCAATGAAATGACTAGAAAATGCTGGGTCTTAAATTCTCCCTGTCAAAGTATTTCTAATGTGCTCTGCATTCCGGGTGCCTGGGTACCAAATTGAAATAAAAACTGAAGTGATCAGAGGAGGGGGAAATGCAGTACAATTAAATGGGTAAAGGAATCCACACCTCAAATTGGTGTTGGAATTTAAATTAGTTGACTCCTCTTTTACAGGCACAATGAAAAACTTACGAAGAAATTGGAGTTGTTTAGGCTTAGAAGGAATGCCTTTTTTCATATATGTTACTGTTTCTTTGGCAGCATCCACTGACTGCCCAGTTTTGCTATGGTGCTTTCAGGTCAAAACTGCATGTTAAATCCATAGTTTGGAGACCTGTTGAAGCTGTATATAACTGTCATTGGGGGGGGGGGGGCTGATCTGCCTCACTAAAGCAGCTGTTTAGTGTTGGGAGTGAAGCTTTCGTGGATGCCAGTCAGATCTTCCCTCCCATGGCAAGCAGCAACTTCCAAGAGCTAACTTGGGTTGAGAATAGAGTGCACTTTCAGTCCACATACAGTGGAACCTCGAGTTACATACACTTCAGGTTACATACGCTTCAGGTTACAGACTCCGCTAACCCAGAAATATTACCTCAGGTTAAGAACTTTGCTTCAGGATGAGAACAGAAATAATGCTCCGGTGGCACGGTGGCAGCAGGAGGCCCCATTAGCTAAAGTGGTGCTTCAGGTTAAGAACAGTTTCAGGTTAAGTACGGACCTCTGGAACGAATTAAGTACTTAACTCGAGGTACCACTCTACTTTCAGGTTAATGCCTAAACAGGACTACTTATGCACATGATTGCATACTTGATTCTTCTTCACTTGATTCCTGTGTTCTTTAAGATCAGAGGCTGAACGTTGTAATTTCTTCCATTGAAAAGCATAATGTTTTGAGTTGATGTGAGACAATATGATGCCATGAGTTGTGATGTTCCACTCATGCACAGATGCAAACCATCCCCTGAATGTTGCACACATAAAGCGATGAACCTGCCCTTAGAAAAACCAAATACTGTGTACATTTCTCATACTATGCTGTTCTTAAAGCCCTAAACAGCCTCGGCCCAGTATACCGGAAGGAGCGTCTCCACCCCACACCACCCCCCATCGTTCAGCCCGGACACTGAGATCCATCTCTGAGGGCCTTCTGGCGGTTCTATCACTGCAAGAAATGAGATTACAGGGGACCAGGCAGAGGGCCTTCTTGGTAGTGGCACCCGCCCTGTGGATCACCCTCCCATCAGATGCCAAGGAAATAAACAACTATCTGACTTTTAGAAGGCATCTGAAGGCAGCCTTGTTTAGGGAAGTTTTTAACGTTTGATCTTTTATCGCTAATAATAATAATAATAATAATAATAATAATAATATGTTGGGAGCTGCCCAGAATGGCTGGGGTATAAATAATAAATCGGTAGTAGTAGTAGTAGTAGTAGTAGTAGTACAGAACATGTAGTTCACAGTGCAGATTGGCCAGACATGGATCTGGAGGAAAGGAAAGGACTGCTTTGGAGAAGGTTGTCTTGGAAATTATGTTGGGGGTGGCCGTGGCCCTAAAGGACAGTGAGGACAGGTCTGTCTGGCAGACACCTGCTAGCACTTTGGACTGTTTTTAAATAGACGTATTTTTATATGGTATAAGTTGCCATTGGTGAATTATTTTAAAGTTTTCCTTAACCTTTATTTTATTAGGGTTGATGGAATGTTGCTGCATAACCCAGGAGTATTCTTGTTCTCAGATTTACATCCTTATTACATTTTTTTCTTAAATGATTCCTGGGCTTTGTGTTCTGTTTATATTCAGATAAGAAAGCATTTGTTTTGCCAATCAGTTCCTGTATACAGTGGTACCTCGGTTTAAGAGCAGTCCTGTTTAAGAACAATTCGGTTTACGAACTCTGCAAAACCGAAAATTGTGTCCCAGTTTGCGAACTTTACCTTGGTCTAAGGACAGAATCCGAACGGTGGAAGGGCACTGGCAGCGGGAGGCCTCATTAGGGAAAGCGCTCCTGGTTTAAGAAAGGTTTCGGTTTAAGAACGGACTTCGGGACTAAGTTCATAAACCGAGGTACCACTGTATTGTAATTTGTTACCCAAGTCTTGAATACTGACTTATCCCAGTGTTGGCAAACAAGATGATCACGGGTATTTTAACCTGGAAAAGAGGAGACTGAGAGGAATATCTAAAGCACTGTCACATGGAGGATGGAGCAAGCTTGTTTTCTCCTGCTACGGAGGATAGGACCCGAACCAATAGATTCAAGTTACAAGAAAGGAGATTCCGACTAAGCACCAAGAAGAGCTTTCTGATGGTTCAGCTGTGGAACAGACTCCCTCTGAAGGGGGTGGACTCTCCTTCCTGGAAGGTTTTAAAGCAGAGGTTGGGTGGGCATCTGTCATTGATGCTTTAGCTGAGATTCCTGCATTGTAGGGGGTTGGACTAGATGATCATCAGAATCCCTTTCCAACTCTACAATTCTATGATTCTAATATCTTCATTGTACATACATTTTTACCCTGGCCTTTGATACTATCTATCTACAGTGGTACCTCTGGTTGCGAACAGGATCCATTCCGGAGCCCCGTTCGCAACATGAGCAGAACGCAACCCGTGTCTGCGCATGCACGGGTCGCGATTTGCTGCTTCTGCGCATGCACTTGGCATCATTTTGAGTGCCTGCGCATGCACGAGTGGCGAAACCCAGAAGTAACCCGTTCCATTACTGTATCTATCTATCTGGACCCACTTTATTTCCGTGATTGCATGTTGTTTTGAACTGTTTTTAAAATTGTGTTTTAATTGTTCTAACTTGCCCTGGCACCTTGGGTTGAAGGGTAGGTAATTAATATAAATTAAAATAAATCTGTTTCTGTGCTATACATCTTTTCTTTCATGTTAACAAGCTCCAGGTTTTCCAGACATGGGACACCAAGGACTGCTGTGTTGTGACGTCTGTAACTCTCCACGAGATCCTAACTTTAACAAGGCAAATGGCAGTTGAGATTATCATTGAATTTAGTGGATGACATGCAGTACTTACAATGCAATGGTCATCCTAGGAAAGTGCAAAGTTTCTTTGTGGCTGCTGTCCACCTCAATAGTGTGTGCCAATAATAGCAACGGGCTCAGCCTCTTAAGGAGAACAAAGCTGACAATCACTAGATTTAAATTACCATCATTCCAGTGGCAGGGTCTCTGCATGAATATGATATCCTGATGGGATGTGAAATCCTCTAATTAAACATGATTTTAGAACCAGAAAGAGGAAAGAAAATGAGATGATGAGGATAATGGGCAAGAAAACTATGCATTTCAACAAAGAGCGAATGATAGGCACACAGGACATTGCTCCATCTTTTCCTTGGCAGATTGCTCAAGCTTGCTGTCTTTAAACTGTTTCAAATAGCCCAGTAACTGAGTCTCTGTAAGCAAACTAACAGGACATTAGCTGAACACATTCTTGAAAATTAGATGAATATTCTTATTAGCCTGTTCAAAACATCTTGTAACAAATATCTTGGGAATGCTGTGCACTTTTACATGACAGCGTGTTTCCTCTATGCTATACCATAACAATAGAAGGAGTGATATATACAGTGGTACCTCGGGTTACATACGCTTCAGGTTACATACACTTCAGGTTGCAGACTCCGCTAACCCAGAAATAGTACCTCGGGTTAAGAACTTTGCTTCAGGATGAGAACAGAAATCATGCTCCGGCGGCGTGGCAGCAGCAGGAGGCCCCATTAGCTAAAGTGGTGCTTCAGGTTAAGAACAGTTTCAGGTTAAGAACGGACCTCCGGAACGAATTAAGTACTTAACCCGAGGTATCACTGTATATGCAAGCATTTACTAAGACATGACCATTTGCAACCCATTGGTATGCGACACATGTGGTAAACACAAATTAAAGACATCTGCAGTGTGAAGAGGTTCTTTTTAAATAATAAACCTATATGAAATGCCCAGTAGCTGTCCAGCTTATTTGCAGAGACCAATTCATTGTAGTCTTGTATGCTAAGACCTAAGTTGTTCAGGACTTGTAAATTAATTCAGGGACCTTGAACCTGGCTTGGTAGTAGATGAGCAGCCAGTGCAGATATTTTAACAATAGTGCCACATGTTGTCAGCCGGGTGTCCCCATCAGCAGTCTGGCTGCCACATTCTACACCCGTTGGAGCTTCTGAATCAGGCCAAAGGGCAGCGCCACATACAGTGCATTGCAGTAATTCAGCCTCAAGGTTACCAATGCATGGACTGTAGTGGTCAAACTATTCCTAGCATAGAATATTCACTACTCTGTTGATGATGGCAGGGATCACTCTTTCCAATGGACTTGACAGGCAGCTTCCTTTAAAGCCTTTCACCTCCTCTCTAGGGTGAGGAGTCATCCTGCCAGTGGCGTAGCGTGGGGGGGTGCAGGGGAGGCCAGCCGCACCGGGCGCAACATCTGGGGGGGGGGCCCGCTCGCACTCGCAGCTCTCTGCCCCTACTAAAATCCACGGGTTAGGGGGCGCAAATTACTTGCCTTGCCCCGGGTGCTGACAACCCACGCTACGCCACTGCATCCTGCCCTTGAGATTGACTTTGCTTGCAGTTGGTAAACTCAGAGTAGACATGTACAGGACTGCATTGTAAGTATATGTTCTCAGCATGTGGTCAACATTCAGTGTTGTATTTTTAGAGATACTAGACTTCAGTATGGTACTTGTCAGATCACGTCCTGTTGAGATTTAGGCTTTCAGCACTTTTCCGCCTCTACGAAAGCTAGGGACCTATCAGGATAGTCCACCCTCAGAGGCTAAATGGATCCAACAAGTTTCCAGATGACTCTGGGGGATTTTCCAGCTCATATGACTAGTGCTCCTGTTGAAGCCCTGGCTGATCTTTGGAACATCTGGATGGCTCGGGCTGTTGACATGATAGCCCTGAGCACTCCCTCTGCTGCTTTGTGGAGCCCATTTGGCTCGCTGGTATACTCCAGAGCTTAGTTCAAACAAACAGGCTCACTATCAAGCCTACCTAGTGGCAGTGAAGGCAGCAAAGAAGGCATGCTTTACTGTCTCCGTTGCATCCTCATTGTGCCATCCAGCAGAGCTTTTCCAGGTACTGTGGGGCCTTTTACAGTCTGGCCTGAAGGAGATGGCAGACCTGGCAGCAGCTCGCTGTGACTTGTTTGCAAAGCATTTTGATGATAAAGTCACTAGCATCCACCAGGATCTTGACTCGGCTGTTACAGCAGTTAAATCTCAGGGGGTTTCCAGAGCACTGTCTGGTCCTGTTGTGTTGGATAGGTTTCAGTTAGTAAGGCTTGACGATGTGGACAAAGATAACTTGGATCGGTCAGGATGACCACTTGTGCTCCTGCCCTTGTGGCTGATAAAAACTAGCAGGTAGGAGGGGATAGCTGGCTGGGCCGGGGTGGTGATTAATGCCTCTCTGCGATAGGGAGTGTTCCCTGCCTGCTTGAAGGAGGCAGTGGTAAAACTGCTCCTTAAGATCTTTGGATTAAGGGTGGTATACTAAATTAATTGTTTATTTGATTTTTGCCTTGGGTTGCTGTGTGAAGACAGATTCACTGGTATCAAGAAAAAGCATGTCACAAAATTCAGACTACATTTCTAAACCCATTCAAGGCTGTACTCTCTGCAACGCTCTTGAGGATCATAGAATAGACACTGAAGGTTGTTGCGGAAATTTTAAAGGTCTGTCTAAGAGTATAATTAGGCCTTTATGTTTTTAGAACAGTATTTTTATTGATATAAGTCTATTAAGAACAGTTCAGGGTTGTTGTTGTTTTTTAATTCTGTGCTAGCTATTGAAGGGAAAAATGAATCTCTTTATACTTTATTAAATGAGCACATACTCTACAAGTCATTGACATGCAGTAAGGATGGTACCTAACAATGCCATTTCTTTCAGTCAGTAGTGCACTTAAAAAACAGTTTTGGTCTAGAAAATGTATAGGCTGTGCTATCGTGCGTGCTGAAAAGTGTGGTTTGCCATTGTGAGTACTTGAATAGTCATGTCTTTAGTGACCTCAAGGTTAGGCTGCTATAATACATTCTATGTAGGGCTGTCCTTGGGGAATTGTTCAGAAGTTTCAGTTGGCAGAGAACATGGACTTGCCTTTGACCAAGAAGTACTTCACTGTTTCCCCTGACCCCCTGGTAGCCCTACTGTCCATCCATTCAAGAGGATAATGCTAATCTCTAAATCTTTGAACAGTCTGCTAGAAGTCTACCGCTTTTCTATGTCTTGTGGCAATTTCTAGAGCCAGGAGCGCACCTGAGCCTATGCATATGCTTTTACTGTCTGGACGTGGCACATAGAGAGAGCCGTTCTCAGTAGTTTTGTCAGTTATGAAACTAATTTTCTTTAGCGGTTCAGGGCTGCTCCATCCATGTCGGGTTTCCTAGCCAGAGCCTGTTTTTCATGTGGTGGTGGGGAGTGTATTCCATTGTATGTGAAAGTTGCCCCTGTGTCTCAACCAGTATATTGATTTTAAAATAGATTTATTTCACCAACAACAGGCGTAAACCACCTGCCAAATTATTCTCAGATTTCAGCTCTGAATAGTGACCCACCTAACCGATAGTAATTGGAGCAGATGAGATCCCCTCCAAGTCTTGTTTGGGCCTGGAACCAAAGTTACTCCTCAGAGTATAGAATACAGGAAGCTATTTGTCTGCCCTTTTCTACTACATCCCAGAGATGGGTAGGTGTTTTCAAGTTATTAAGAGTGAATATGATGATCTGGCTCAAACAGCACGCCTGTTCTTTCGCCCAGTGTGAATCATGAATCCGTACTGTAATTTCACATACAGTTCTCTGTTCATTTAGACTTCTTCTACAGTTGCAATATTTTACTTTTTCTAGAGCCTTTTTAAAATCCCTGTTTGTGTGGGCATCTTGTTTCTGCTGTGCCTGTTTAAAGGAAGGCCTTGTCTGAGTGGGTGCAGGTCGCCAATGTGAAACAATTAACTTCTTTGGGGGCGGGGAAAATGTTTCACGCTCTTTGCAGCGACATGCATGTTACATTTATTCCCATATATGCCATAAAGGTATAAAGAAAACAGTCATATTTTCAAGCACATAAGTCACATGCCAAAGAACTACAGCCACTCACGGCTTCCTGGCAAATATTAATCACAGCTCGCCTTGTCTTGAAACATGCATCTTCCCTTCTCACTTGATGTTCATTAGGAGACATGTAGTGTGCATAAAGCACCGAGGAACCAAAATATGGCACTGCTCCAGTATATTGATAATTTACTAGGATGTTTCTTCAAATAAAGTGAAAAGAATTTTTCCCCTGTGCGTTTTTCATATAATGTGATTCAGAGTGGATTAGAGCATGCATAGAGCAGCCATTGGCTGGCCAGTGGATAAAACATCACCATTTCTGCATTGCTGCGCAGTGTAGGGGGCAGCAGTCTTGGCTGCGTCTGGATTTCAGGGGAGATTGCAGTGTGGGGTCAGTGATCTTGGCTTTAGGTTCCCATTTAACTACACATCCTGTTATTGGCAGCTCTCTTGATTTTACCCAAGGACTTCTGAGAACTGCTGTTGGTACTACTTCAGTTCTGCCTCTCTCTCTCCCTTATTTTCCCCAAGTAATATGAATAGCACAAAAAATGGTTTCATTTTTATTTTTCACATGGAATTTAATTGTGAGTATGGGGGGGGGGAAATAACACTGTCAGCACTTAATGGCAATAGTTCAAGAAACATGAAGCATAGTCCTGGCATGATTGTTTTCAGTTCTGAATTACAAACCTTTTTGGATAGTACAGGGGAACGGGTCTTACTGATTTTCCCAATTTTTTGGTGCATATTTATATAGATAGTGGGGGTTTTGTTACTACAGCTATATCTTGGGCATGCAAATTATGTCATTTTTCAAATATAAAATGAAAATGAAGATTTTTAGGATTCTGCAAAAGCCACCAGATTACATATTAGAAAGCAGTGTTCATGATTCATAACATGAACACAGCTGTGCAGAATTCTATATACACTCACATATAGGGCTCAGGGGATGTATGCATAAAATTGGCGAGCGCTATTAGTCTTTATTAGATATATTTAAAAAAACAGATTAGGAACTAGATATGTGGTTTGCACTGGCATTTACAAGTTGGCAACTATAGAACACATGGACATTTTGTCCTTTCCTTGTTGCATTTGTGTGGCTTTTGTGCTTGCGATTTAAAATGTTTGCAAAGTCTGCCAGGTACTGAAGCAAAAAACACAGACATAGCTACAATTTTTTTTCATTGATCCTAATGGGCTGCTAATATGAGTGCCTGGTTTCCCACTCTTCTGTTCATGTCAGTTGATAACAAGTCAACAAAACACAGTCTTATATTCAGTTTAAAAACAGCTGGGTGTGATATAACATCAGCTGTAAATCCCCCTAGCAGAGCTTGTCCTAAAATGGACCTTCTTCTACCTCCAGTATGAAGCTGAATTGTCTACTAAGGAAATAAATTGGTGCTCTTCTCTTTTTAAAAACTGTAGCCCTACTACTCGCAGCTGAAAAACAGTTTATTGAAATATACTTATATCACATAGCAAGACTACACATAGATAACATGTCTTTATGTGTAACTTTATCTGACTCATATTTTATTACTGAGACTTTGACAGAGTTTGGATGTCACGATGAACAATGGTTTATCGTGATGAGAACACGTCTAGCCTTCCCTGTGCTCCCTACAACTCCTACCAGGGGGAATACAGAAGTTTTCTTTTCCATTTTTATTTCACCACAGTTTGCTGTGCCATCCAAACTTCACAAGCTGTGGGCAATCTTAAATATGGTTTGTTTGAAACCACCCATCTTGAAACCATGCTTTATGACGCTGTCTTGTTTCAGCGTGCATAAGTTTAACCACAGTTTACAGTGGTACCTCGCAAGACGAATGCCTCGCAAGACGGAAAACTCGCAAGAAGAAAGAGTTTTCCGTTTTTCGAGGTTCTTCGCCAGACGAATTTCCCTATGGGCTTGCTTCGCAAGAAGAAACTGTAATTTACATTACAGTTTAATTTAATTTACATTTGACTGTAATTTACATTACATTCAAAGTTTATTGTGACATCCAAATTCAGAAACCACACAAAACAGTTTGCTGTTATTCTTATCTATTGAAAGTACAGAGGTTGTTGCCATCTGTACTAACCAATATAGTGGTCATGAATATGATTTGCATCGATTGATCGATGGCTATCCTTCCAAGGGGCTCAGGGTGGCATATGTTACCTTCGCTCCCTCCACATTTATCCTCATAACACTGTGAAGTAGTTTAAGCTGAATGATTGTGAATGGCCCAACACTGCCCAGTTAGCTTCCTGGCTGAGTGACGATTTGAGTACCCCTCTCCCTGGACCAAGTCTGGTGTTCTTTCCAAAGCAAGACACTGGCTCTGCTAGAAGGCGTCTCCAATACCTCAAAGCTAACAAAGCACGCAGGATAATCTCAAACCTCCCTGTAACTAAGCTCAAGTACACATAATTGACACAACAGCACATTTTGACATTCTGACCTGCTGTGGGTTTTGTGTATGCAATGGGAGGATTAAAATGTGCGTGAGGGTACACTGTAAAACTATGTGATAGCTCAAACCTACAACAGTCTGTGTCTTATATTTAGGTAGATCACACCAGAATCTGTTGCAGCCCAAGAATCACATGTTGCAGCAACATTTTCCCAACCAATTTTTCTTCTCCACTATTTCAGTGATGGGCTTCCAGTTGCTGGAATTTAATTGCTGGTGGAAATTAATGTACATTGCGGCAAATGATTCTTGTACTGCTATGCAAACTACAAATTAAATTGATTTCCAACTTGGAGATTAACCTATGCACTTGAAAAGTAATAGGTGTAGCATCTTTTTACCTATTTCCAGTGATGGAAAAATTAGGGTAACAGGCATAGAGAAATTTTCAGTTCCATTGAGAAGTTTTCTGATGCCCTAGACCAGACATGTCCAACGCGTGGATCGTGTAAAGCAGTGTTCCCCAACCTTGGGCCTCCAGCTGTTTTTGGACTACAACTCCCATCATCCCTCGCTAGCAAGACCAGTGGTCAAGGATGATGGGAATTGTAGTCCAAAAACAGCTGGAGGCCCAAGGTTGGGGAACACTGGTGTAAAGGATTCTGATCAAGCATTACCAAGGCCTCAGGGTGCTTCTGCCCGCCGGCATCTCCCATGGCCACCAGGCGCCCTCAGCGAATGCTCGGCCACAGCCACAACGACTCCACAGGCACTTTCCCCACCTTTCCAGCTCCAGCCTAGCTGCATTTACTCGAAAGAAAGCCACTGTCCCCCCTTCCCCACGGAGCGCTTCCTCTGGTAAAGAGGGAATTGGACATTTTAGGGCATGTTGGCTTCCCGCATGCCAAGGGCCCTGGGAGGGGGCTGGTGGGTGGGTTAATAATTTGTTATTATTTCAATAATAATAATAATAATAATAATAATAATAATAATAATATATCCTGCCCATCTGGCTGGGTATCCCCAGCCAAATATAATATTAGAAGTGACTCCAGATGTGGTTCATCTCTACTCCCATCAGCCCCAGCCAGCATGGCCAATGGTCAAGGATGACAGGAACAACAACACCTGGAAGGACCACAGGTTCCCCATCCCTGCCCTATACGGTCCCTCACATGCTTTTAGGTCAGCTGGAGAGGCTGTGCTCATGGCCCCACCTTCACAAGATCCTTAGGAGGCAGTGACAAGAAACAGGGCATTTACCATAGTGGAGAAATGTGGTTGGCCCCCCACAGTGAGTAGTTTTAAGAAATAAGTAAATACATTTAAAAAAAAAAATCAACAAGCATTTGGTTGAAGAGCTTTTAATTTTCTGTTTTGCTGATCAGCTACTCTGCTGGTTGCTCTGTAGCTTATGGAATTTTATTGGCGATTTTAGAGTGGTTTTGTTTTGTTTGTGTGTATCATACATGTTGGTTTTTGTATGCTGCTTTGGGGTTCTTTATATTGGAGGAAATGTTTGATATAAGTCTAAGTAATAATGAAAACCCTTACAATTCAGCCAGTAAAAATATCAAATTGCTCATTCTCTTGTTCGCCAAAAACAATTATGAAGTAAGATTTTACACTGATTTATAACATTTTCATATGTGTTGAATATGACCGGGGGGGGGGGGAAATTGGGGGTTCCAACCCCTATTTGTAGTTAATGCCTGATAGAGACACATGTATGTCTATTATTATTTTTACATCTTTTTGCTTTTGAGCTTGCAGCTTGCAAGACAGTCAGCTGAACACACACACACACACACACAAAATTTGGGAGAAGAAATGAATGTGGACAAAAAAGTGCACCCTTCAAGATAACTGACATTTCTTCTTTTAAAAAGTCATTTAAGGTTATGGAAATTGTCAGGAGAAAATAATTTCCTTTGCTGAAGAGGTTTCCATGCAGAAGTTGAGTAAAGATATTTCAGAACATGGTTCATCAGTTAATGCAACAGATACATTTCCCTGAGCACCACATGGCCTGGATCAAAGCATCTCATGACTTGGAGCAGTGTGGCCAAATCATTATGTATTGATTGGAATCCTGCTAGAGTTTTAACTCTTCGATGTTTGAAAAGGTGCTTCCCACCCCAGCCACCTTTTTACAAGCTCTGTCTTGGTGGCCTAGGTAGCAGTGCTGCTGTTAATGGCACCCTTCGGTCCCAGTGAAATGACAGAATTCCCTTTTTGCTACGTTTCTTGTTAAAATGAATTTTATAGTTGGGAAACATTCACTGTATGCTAAGAAATATGAACAGACCTGCAAGAAGAGGAGGGGAGCATGCAGGTCTGTTGTGATAGGGTTAAAGATGCCATAACACAGATAGGCGTGCTTTTCTTTCTTTTTGTCTTACACAGTATTTTGGAGCACCTATAACCCTCAAAGTTACTTAAGATGCTAGATATAAACTGCAAGGGTATTTAGTCTTCCATCTGCTGTAAATATGCAATTTTCAAACACTTTTTGTATCTAAGACCTAAAGCTACACTGTCAGATGTTCCCAGCATTCACTTCCTATGTTTATTTCAGTTCTTAACAAAACTTCTAATTAATTAATCAATCAGACACACATAACCTGCTTGCTACCATCCCGACACATTTGCGACTCTTCTCTTGTAAAGCTCAAAGGAGGGCTTCCTTGAAACAAAACGGAATTGTGCGTTCCTGAATATTTCATTTTTTAATGTGTTTTTACTTACATATTTTGCTTTCAACACTGCAGCAAGTTAAAGTCATTCAAAGCACCACCTTATAATGCTTTCCTGCTTTTTTCCCTTCTCCATCAGTTTATCCCACGAAGAACACTCTCATAGCCATCCGCTTTATGGGCACGGAGTATGCAAATGGCCAGGCTGTGAAGCAGTATGCGAAGATTTCCAGTCATTTCTAAAGTAAGAATATTTTATTTATTTTTTTGGCATTTCATGTATTTCATTAAGCATGAATCTACCTTCGGATGAGCTGAAAATAGCTCCTGCTGTCGGTGGCTTTCTGTCAAAGGTGTCTGTTGTAAATACATATGATGTGCAAGTTGTGTTGTCCTCAGTAAAGCCTGGGCAGAAGGACATTTCAGGGTGACTGCCAAAGGACCTCCCTCATCCGGCACAGTCTGAAATCAACAGATTACTGGGTTCAGCTCTCCTGCATGTGCAGATCGCATCCAGTAGTGTTTGGGTTTTTATGACAGTCATTCTGTCACCAAACCTTAGATCCAACACAGAAGCAATAGAGTCTATCCTCCTTATTTAATTGATTTTGTAACTGCTTTTATTGAATACAGACTGGCAAAACTACATGCATCGTTAATTGTGTCACATAAGTATCTAATAAGCAAAGTCAACACTACTTAAATTAAATTCTAATTATATTAATTGAGCCCCTGTAGTTTGACACAGGCTTCTCCTCACTACCAAAAAACAAAAACAAAACAGTGTTAAATGCGGTATAAAAGTTACCTTACTGACAAGTTGGTACGGTACCTGCAGGCATTCCATTTTTGTAAATTGTAGTCTGTTTTTGTATTTACCACTGTCGTTTTGGAAACTACCACTGACAAAGGTGCTCTTTCTAACTTCCACATTTCACATGTTTGCCAGTCGATCTGTCTTGTGTTGCCTGTTTATACAACTGTCCGCTTTTCCACGCATCCTCCAGCCTCCAGCTGGCCCCAGAGCTTCGATTCTAGTTGTGGATATTTTTGGATACAGTATTTTTGGTCTGGATTGGAGAGAGAGCAGCAGAGAGGGCATTTACAGAGTGTTTAGAGGATGCTCCCCACTTAACGTGGTTGTCGCTTATGCGCTTGGGGGCCTGGTACCTAACCCCCTGCCTAAGTGGGGGGAGGCCTGTAGTCAGTTCTATGCCATATTGTCTGTGACCCTCATAGCCTTTCATAACTTAACTCTGTTAACATTGCTTATGCGATAATTTCATGGGCACAAAGCATTTTTCAAAAGGGGCAAATATTTTATAATGCCCTCAATTCTCCTAGATAAGAAAATAAGTTGGGAGTCTTGTTTTTGTTTTATACATTCTGAGAAATGAATATAATAAAGGCTGGAAAAGAAAAAAGAAAAAACAGAAAAAACCAAGGGTGGTTTTTTACACACACACACACACACACCCCACCTGTAATCATTTTGTAGTGTTTGTTCCTAAGGTAAGGAACACTACAAGGCCTTTGATTTTAAAGATAAATTCTGTTCAAATAACAATCCTAGTTGTCTTTCACTCACAGCTAACAGGAGGATGCTTATCAGTATCAGCAGATACATAAGCTATTGTACACATTCATTTCCCTGTTTCTTTTCAAAATAAGTTGCAGTTTTACACAAGGGCTTTCTGTGTTTTCTCTTCCCTCCACCCCTTGAGGCAGTCAGCCACTGGTTGTCATGCAATTGTACCATCAGTTAGAGCTAACTGCTACCAGCAGGTGATTCTGCTAAATCTAATGAAACCAACACACCCTGCATTGCCTCGAATACAGAAAAACAAAAACAAGCCCACTTTTTACTGCTGTGACAGAATGGTCTCATTCTCTGCAGCAAGAAAACAAAAATGCAGGCAGATTTTGTATGCTCTGCCTCAAATATCTAATGCTGTATAATATGGGAGGCAGTAGCAGGGCCACTGGGCTTCTTTTCTTCTTTTATAGATAAATGCCATTCTTGGGCACACAGGTAGTTCTTTGAAATTAAAGTACATGAGGGCTGATGAGGCATGCACCTTTTTGGCACCCATGTAGTAATTTGATATGCAGTAAGCACTCCCAATAGTCACTGCATAATTCAAACCTAGGGGTAGTAGGGTAAACACATGCAGTTTGGGGGGATCCGTCCAATCTAGATGCTTTAGAACAGGCGTCAGCAAACTTTTTCAGCAGGGGGCCAGTCCACTGTCCCTCAGACCTTGTGGGGGGGGCCTGTACTATATATTTGGGGGGGGGGTGAACAAATTCCTATGCCCCACAAATAACCCACAGATGCATTTTAAATAAAAGGACACATTCTACTCATGTAAAAACACACTGATTCCCGGAACTTCCGCAGGCCGGATTTAGAAGGCGATTGGGCCAGATCCGGCCCCTGGGCCTTAGTTTGCCTACCCATGCTTTAGAGCAGAGCTCTAAAAGAGGGCGGTCCAACGTGCAGCCTCATGTGTCCCTCAAGGCCTTTTTTGCTGGCCTTCAGCAACATTTGACATCCCCCTCCCACCAGGTAATAAGCGAGGTGCTGGGTTTGGAGAAGGAGGTGTGAGGGCTCTGACAGCATCCTAGAGTCCTCCAGCCTACTTATCAAACCCCAGTGCCTCACTTAGCTGGCTTTAGAAAGGCAGCACAAGGGCTGGGGAGGGGGTGTCTAATTTTGGGCTTGCTGCCCTCCTATACAGCAAGGCAGTGAGCAGCCTACAGGTTCCATGTCAAAGTACTCTTGCAGTACCGCCCTGCTCTAGAACAACCTTCATCAACCTGATACTCCTTTCGGTGTTTGGGGCTATCACTCTCATCAGCCACAGTCGCTAATAATCAGGGATAGTGGGAGTTGTAGTCCAAAACCTCTAGAAAAAACCAGATTAGGGAAAGCTGCTCTAGAAAGTGCATGGCTGAATCTACCATTAGTTTAGGATATCCCAGTAAAATGGATTAATTCTTTTAGGGACAGCCACCCCCCACCCCCCGGGTGGATGAGGGAAGGATTCCAAACCCAAGATCCATTGCAGTGACTGCGGATTCAGCAGATTTCTGGCTAAACCCAGCAGATTCCCAGCATAGCACCCTCATCTGGGTTTAGGTGGGTCTCAGATGGTTGAGCTGAGACAGATGGATCTTATGCTGGCATAAACCACAAAAGAGTGGATGTTCTGGAGGCCGTGAGGGATGTGTCTGAGCAGGGGAACTTCCTTTGGTTCATAACTCAGTTCAGCTTGGTCACATGACTTGGCAACTCAGCAGAACTTAAGCCAGCAAAATGAATAAGTCAAACTCTGTTTTAGAGTCTTGTTTTCCCTTTGCTAGGCTTAGGTATAGATCTACCCCCAAGCAAAGTATGAAACAGGGGTGATTTATGCTGGCTTAATTTAAGCTAAATTGCTCCTTAGAACCCTATGCGGGTCACTGCCATATGGGCATACTATGCAGGATGTTCTTGAGTACCTTTATATAAAAAACTGTAGTAGTTTAGTTAGGTTTTCATTATTTCCAAACTCTACACCCATATTTTCTCGAAAACATATAGCTTGCCTGTTTTGGGAACGTTGGAGTGTTCACAGTTCCAGCACAATGCTGAACCATGATTTGCTGTTATATCTGAACCCTACAGCAGCTTTCCAGAACTGGTTTTTAAGGACTGCCAAAGGGAGGCTATTAAACCATGGTTTGACATTGGTTTCCAAATCATAGCTTGCACCAAGGCTATTATGACACTGTTATGTTTAAATTCACATACCATTTACAAACCACATGTCTGAATTAAAAGGGGGGGGGCAGTTGAAAATGAAGCATAATTTAACTCCTTTCTGGTTGTTGTTGGGTTGCCGACTTTGTTTTCCAGTTGTATGCCTCTCCTGCAAAGCACAGATGGGCAGGCTTTCGTGGTACAATTTTGCTCCAGGTACTCCATTATGGAGCCTAGAGAACACCCATAGGAGAATGTGATCTAGCAGTGTGTGCTTGCTGAGAGCTCTTCCCAGGAGAATGCAGAGAAGAAGCATGTGAACAGTATGCACATTTATTATGGGGAAAGGGGGACAAAATGTTTTTGTTTTTGGAAGTTTCCCTCCTGGGGAAGGAAGATGTTGTTAGTGACCTGAACAGAGCAAAGATGGGCAACTAACTTTGGGAAACCTTTGTTTCTACCCTGTAGTGACTATATGCCCATTTAACTTTAAGGGGGAACTCTTTTCATAATATTGACAAACACTGTTTCAACATATTTTCAGTAGGGACTACCCAAAATGGTACTTCAAAACCCCAGTGGGGTTTTATCCAATATTTTTTACATCTCTCTCTCTCTCTTCCTCTAAACCAAATTATTATTTTGCAAGAGTAAATAACTTTTGACACAGTAGCCTGCATAGTATTCATGTGCATGTATGTGTGCTTGTGGTTTTGGAGTGCTTGTAGGAGCAGTAGTAACACATTAGAATATATATTTAAAACGGAGGTTTTTGTCATTTGTAAATGGAGGCTTGCTGGTAATCTGCATCATGTGAATTTTAGTTTTAATAAAACTGAGGAGGGCTTGTGTGAAAGAAACTCTCTCGGCACACTCTGCAATGTTTTCACAAGTGTTTTTATCATGGCAACATCTTGTTTACTTTAGTTGCTTGCCTAAAACTACTTGGAACATGTTAAGAAAACATTTCAGGAAAGCTTCTAAAAGAGGCTTTTGTTTAGCAGCCACTGTGAGGCTGCTCAGCTCACAAAGGTGTTAACTTTCAACCCCTTAAGCACTTCCACATGAAATTCCAGCAACTATGCTTGTGGTTTTTGGGAAGAAAAAGTGCACATTAAAGAGATCAGGTATATGCTAATACACGTTGAAGGAAGGCCGGAAATCATAAATTGTTTCAAATGCATTAATTGCTATTATTTGCGTGTCAGAAAGTTTTAGAGCTGAAGTTACCTCCAGAGTTAACAAAACAGAGACTTCTGGTAAAATTGGTGCAATGTTAGAAGAGGAGTGTGTAGGGGGAGGAAAGCCTACATATATCGAAGCCTGTATATATACCAAGGATATGTATGGTCTTAAAATTCAAACACATGGCCCTGGCAGTTCACTTCTTCAAACATACATAAAATAGGTGGCTGGCTAAAGGTTTTCCATGCTGTTAATCTCCTGTAAGTGACTTAACAGGATGACCAAAATGTATGAAATCTTTTCTGTGTGAAATATACCTTGCCTATTAACAGATCTAAAAACACACACACACACACACACACACACACACACACACACACACACACTTCATTTTATTCCTCAGATTGTCAAACGTGCAGAGTGGAGTTCAGATTTGAATGCCACAGGTTTTTACAGCATGCTTATTAACCTCACTGACATTGTACGGAAGTTCAAGACCTTTCCAATAGTTGCATCACTTAAAAAGGTCAGAGTGGCCTAAATACCACACTGCCCTCTAGTGATGTATATAATATTAGAAGTAAAAGTTTTAGCGAAGTGGCCCAAAGATATTATCACAACTATCATTACTTTGTATCGTTTTAATCTGGAGATAAGAGTTACTTGGTAATCCTCTTTTACTTCGTTTGGTCAGCTTTCCAAGTGGACAGAGGATATTTGTTGTGTGCTGTGTACTGTGCTGGAACAAAACCCCTTGTCTTTCATAACCACATATGGGAGTTTTAGGTGCTTAGTTTATGTTTCCCACTTTTAATTTCCGGTATCTAATCAGAAAGCATTACTTAAGAGACAGGGATCATCTTTGTTTCATACTTTTTATTGACACCATCTCCCACATTATTGCTATGTCTAAATGGTAAAATTTATTATTAGCAGTAGTGTCACAAAAGTCTGAGACAGCGATTTTCCTTTCAATAAAAGTAGTTAAAAACCTTTTAGAAAATCCATAATTTTGATTGCTGGTACTTCATAAATGTATAACTGGTACTTTTTAGCTGTCTCTTTAGGGAAAAATGAGTTTTATCACCTGCAGTACCTGGGTTAATGAAATTGTATGTTGGAATTTAGCCAGAATGAAAGATGAGATCATTCCGTGGTACTGGTATTAGCAACAGGTCTCATATAAAGCTTTGACGCTTAAGGCAAGTATAATTACAACTGTGTGCATATGTGATTATTTGTCATTTTCAAAGTTCCTGTACTTTTGAAATAAAATGAAAACATTACCGTAAAGGTCCCATGGTCTGAAAAGCTTTAGCAAAGCAGAAAAGAAATATACACATGTTCATCTTTAACTAGAAAATTAAATTGCTTGCTTTAAATTTGAGCCTCAGTTTCCTGCTCAGCCCTTTACAAAAATACAACTTACAGTTCAAATTTTAAAGAAGTGTTGCCTTTCCCCTTCCCATGTCTAATTGTTTGTGTGGATATTAGCCGTCCAGGAAATCCCATACTAAACAAATACGAATCCAAGAGGATCTTGTGTTCTTCCACAGGCAGCTCAGGATATTGTAGACAGTTACAATGATTTTATTTTTTCCCTTTTTGCAACCTGGTATTTATTGTATTTATTTTATGTATGCTGCCTTCTTTCAAAGACGGAGAGTCAGCTGTCAAAACGGACTATTTCAGTCCAAAGGGAAGCACTTGATA
>NC_135656.1:95740329-95855329 GCF_964188315.1 Podarcis muralis
CACTGAGCCTTGGGCTTGCTGATCGGAAGGTCGGCAGTTCGAATCCCCGCGACGGGGTGAACTCCTGTTGCTCGGTCCCAGCTCCTGCCAACCTAGCAGCTTGAAAGCAAGTGCAAGTAGATAAATAGGTACCGCTCTGGCGGGAAGGTAAACAGCGTTTCCATGCACTGCTCTGGTTTTGCCAGAAGCGGCTTAGTCATGCTGGCCACATGACCCCGAAAAACTGTCTGCGGACAAATGTCGGCTCCCTCGGCCTGTAAAGCGAGATGAGCGCCGCAGCCCCAGAGTTGTTTGCGACTGGACTTAACTGTCAGGGATCCTTTACCTTTACGGTTTATATGAGCTTATTTCCTTATTTTATTTGTTTAGCATGTACAGTACAGTACAAACAGGATTTACAGATACCTGTACTCTTTTGCCCAGGATTTTAGGGATAATTGTAAATACAGATTCCCAACTAGGTGTTGTCTCACGTGAAGGAGTACTAGGAAACTTAAGGCCAGCAGTACCTAGTAAAACTAACAAAGCAAAGCTTGCACTTTCAGCTAGCAGTAATTCTGAATTATGTGCATTCAAACTATTCCTGTTTACTTTGGGGTTCATGGGAAGTCAGATTACCACTTAATCTAGGTGGATCCTAGAACTGGAAGAGAATGTCATCTAAGCTGTATCCTTTTTTATCTGAATATTTTATTTTTAAAGAAATACTTAAAAATATGTCTCCTACACAGTCCTACTAAGCAGACTCACCTGTTTAAATCAGTAATATTTACAATATAACGTGGTTAGGATCAAGTTATAAGGCTGCCTTTTTAAATAAGTATCATTCATTAGGAATGTATAGGAGCAACATCAAAGAACTGGTTGAAGTTGCTTACGTTTCCA
This sequence comes from Podarcis muralis, assembly GCF_964188315.1. Taxonomy (NCBI): domain Eukaryota; kingdom Metazoa; phylum Chordata; class Lepidosauria; order Squamata; family Lacertidae; genus Podarcis; species Podarcis muralis. The sequence continues at coordinate 95,741,215 of NC_135656.1, forward strand.
TTGAAACAGCAAATAAATTGGGTGGGGGAGGGCAACAAAATAATAAAAAGGGTACTGGTTCAGATAATAGAAAGTGTGTATTCTTCAGGGTGCTCTAGTGTCATTCACTTCAATCATTTTTGCTCAAGGAGCACACTTAAGAGAACTGGCTATGGCCACCCAGATTCTTTGGTGGGAGGGAGAGTTCAAAGCATTGGAAGTTGTATGTAATGTTGTGTGCCTTCTGCAGTTTTGTTTTTTGAGCTACTTAAAATGGGTGTTCAAAATAAATGCCAAACCTGCATATGTGATATTTTGGCATGTGCAAGATTCTAAAAATGCCAAAAAACCATGTGCCAGTACAGTATTTGAGACATGAAACACTATTTACTGGCTGAATTAGAAAACTATCTCTCATGAAGGAAGATATTCAAAACAGGTATTCTACCAATTTTCTCATAAGCCCATACTTTTCTGTGCTTCTCCTCCATTTAATTCTCTTTTTTTCTCCTCCAGTTTTGTGCTATTTTATTTTCTGCCATGTGAATGTTTTAGTCTATTGTGATTATCTGTCACATGCACCAATTTATCCAGCATCATTTTTCTACATAGATGTAAAAATATGTTTAGCTTGTTTCCTTAGTCATATTTGTATTTCTTATCACTGGGGCGGGGGAATCTCTTCTGCAGAGTTTTGTCGCTAATGTGAAACATTCATTTATTGAAAATACAAAGACCCATATTAGCAAGCACTGTTTGAACCAGGACAGGGGTATTGTTCAAAAAAACAATAATCCGATTTTCTGGGTGTAATATTTGGGCTGCTTTACTCATTCTGGTACTTACATATTTACTTCCCTTTTTGTTTATCCATTTCACTTAATGATTTTTTTTTATGTTGTTACAGACATCTCAACAGTGAGCATGCGCTGGATGATAGAAGTACAGCCCAATGTAGAGTGCAAATGCAGGTTGTACAACAGTTAGAGCTGCAGGTAAAGATTATATTAATATTTCCCAGTATTAATTGAGTCCGATGAAATGAATTTTGCTTTGCCCAACTGTATTTTAAAGAAGAGCTTCCATCATTTTCAAAATTTGAAAAGATTGCCATCTTGGATCCCTCTTTATTCATATATAAAGCTGAAAAGAAAATGGAAGTTTGAATGCACTACATTACTCAAAATCATCAGTACAAATTTAATTTATCCTTCAATTTATTCTACACTGAAACTTTTTTTTTTGGGGGGGGGGGTATACATTGTATTCCAGTGTGTAGAATTGGTGAAAACATGGAAATGGTTTGTACTGGTTTCCAGACTTGTCCAAGATTGGAATGGAGATTGTCTTACTCATCAAGCTAAACATTCGTTTCTTTACATTTCATTACACACACACACACACACACACACACACACACACACACACACACTTCACAACTTTGAAATATATGAATTCCTCTATTATTGGAAAAAAAGATTTGTTTTTGCATATAACTTATTAAGGATTTATTAAGGGAGTGAATTTATAGTATATAAAGATGTGCAACTACAGTATGGTTATCACTGCTTTTTAAGTGTATTTAAAAATCCTTCCAAGCCCTTGCCTGTCTATGCCTTATTGCTCTTTGTGGATTGACTTTCTTTGTGTGCAAGAGAGTAGGCAAAAGGTTAGCCGAAGAAGACAAATTAAAAACAATGTTGTACATTCTATAGTTACCATTCAAAAAAAAAGAATCCATCCTATTTTGTATGCAAGATGGTAATGTAGAGATATATGGAAAGCCGTGGGCTAAGTGCAGAAGATAATTACATTTGGAATTTTACTGAGTTAGTCATTTACAGCTTCAAATAGTTATAGAGAAAAATCAGCAAAAACACACTTAAAACTTTTTGTTGTTACTTTTCCCAGATAACCATGACTTGTATTTTTTAAAATTCCCTTTTATCTTCTTATCTCACAAATTAGAATTCTTTTGTCCAGATATCCTCCTAAATTTTACTTTCTGCAAAACCACGGTCATGACGCCCTCTTATTAGTATTAACAATATTTTAATACAACTTCTTTTAGAAAATCAAACACAGCAGGAATGATAAACTTCAGCAAGATGTATTTTATGAAAAATGTTACGTAGTTAGGAACAGGTTTTCCTTGCTGGCTGCAAAAATAATGGAATTTAAGCTGGTAAGCTCAGAGGAGGTCCATCTATCAGGAAAATATTACCTGTATATTACAACTTGAGAAAGGTGAATTTCCTGTCTTTTTTTTTTAATGTATTTGTGTATGTGTGTGTGTGTGTGTGTGTGTGTGTGTGTGTAGATATAGGTATTTCAGTAATAGAATAGCTGGAAGTTTAGCAAGCAAGGGCTTCACAATTGAAAGCACTCAAAATATCAGGCCTGCCTTAGGTAGATGGTTCCCTAAATTAGCAGCCTTGTAGGTCATTTATAGGGGACGCGGGTGGCGCTGTGGGTAAAACGTAGGACTTGCCGATCGTATGGTCAGCGGTTCGAATCCCTGCGGCGGGGTGAGCTCCCGTCGTTCGGTCCCAGCTCCTGCCCACCTAGCAGTTCGAAAGCACCCCTAAGTGCAAGTAGATAAATAGGTACCGCTTTATAGCGGGAAGGTAAACGGCGTTTCCGTGTGCTGCGCTGGTGCTGGCTCGCCAGAGCAGCTTCATCATGCTGGCCACGTGACCCGGAAGTGTCTGCGGACAGCACTGGCTCCCGGCCTCTTAAGCGAGATGAGCACGCAACCCCAGAGTCGGACACGACTGGCCCGTACGCGCAGGGGTACCTTTACCTTAGGTCTTTTATTCCCAGGATAGTAAACAGGGAGTTCTTAGGAGCAGGCCTCAGGCTCAACCAGACTTCTCACTATATCTAGATATGAACAAATGTAGGATTTCTGGTCCAGTTGTTGATTCCTTCCTGCTGTCCAGACAAGGGAGGGAATTGGTGAGCTTATGGCCCACTCCTTTTTCCTGCTCCTTCCCTGGGTTTCATCCTCAGGAGACAATAACTACTGAGGATTTAGATGACACACTGGACCAGTTCCTATGCTATTAATCTCTTACTTATCCCCATTAGATGCCAATATGATACAGAGATCTCCCTATAAAGTCTGGAGTAGTGATATTTACTAGGGACAGTGTGGGGAAATTCAACTTGGTCCACATTTTGATGTGATTCTCTGTAATCTGCACTTCCTGCAAATAAGTATACGAAACAAAACACAGTTTTGCTTCAAAATGTGCTAACAAAAAATGTGTATTGTTGGGGAAATGTGAAAACAATTTTGTGTGTGTGTGTGTGAAATAGTATTGAGTATCAAAAGACTGAATTCCACAGTGAGATACCGCCTACAATCAGGTGAAAAGATCTGGCTCCCCATCCATTTCTTCCCCTCTGCACCCTGTGAAAAAAACAAATACTTTGGCAGGGAATTGATAGCAAAGCTTGCTAGTGGTCTCTGGCTCTTGCTCATAAGTCCTGGAAGACCTCCACTTCTGACATCAAAACAGTGTAGGGACATAATGAAAAAGGTAATAGCAATGGATGGACTGGATAGACCAATCTGTCAATTTCCTTCAGTTCACCAAATTTCTGTGTTAGTTTGTTAAAAAAAAAAAAGAAAGAAAGAAGAAGAAAGTCCCTTGTAAAAATTCATAGTTTTGGTGCCCATTTTTTGCAATGCATTTTTAATGTACTATTTGTGTAAAGTGCTGGTGGAGTTAGTATGACAGCATAACCTGTCCCACATTCCAGGTTGGCTGCTTCCACACAAATCTGGGATTCCTGCATGCACAATTACTGTACTTTTCCGCGTTGAAGACTATGTTTTTTTACTCTAAAATAATGTTCGAAATAGGGACGCGGGTGGTGCTGTGGGTTAAACCACAGAGCCTAGGGCTTGCCGATCAGAAGGTCGGCGGTCTGAATCCCCGCAATGGGGTGAGCTCCCATTGCTCGGTCTCAGCTCCTGCCCACCTATCAGTTCGAAAGCACGTCAAAGTACAAGTAGATAGATAGGTACCGCTCCGGTGGGAAGGTAAACAGTGTTTCCATGTGCTGCTCTGGTTCGCCAGAAGCGGCTTAGACATGCTGGCCACATGACCCGGAAGCTGTACGCCAGCTCCCTCGGCCAGTAAAGTGAGATGAGTGCCGCAACCCCAGAGTCTGTCACGACTGAACCTAATGGTCAGGGGTCCCTTTACCTTTACTAATGTTCGAAATCTGGGCTCATCTTATACACGGATAGTAACACCCCCAAAATAGGGAGTGTCTTATACATGGGGGTGCCTTATAGACGGAAAAATACGGTATATAGGCTCTTCCTTGAGAATTGCTACCAAGATCACACTACCTGTCATGATGATGATTATACCACTAGAACAGCACTACGATATAAAGTTTTATCTTACATAAAGCCAGTGTGGTGTAGTTCTTAGAGTGTTGGACTAGAGCCATGAAGCTCAACGGATGACCACAGGTCAGTCACTCATCACAGCTGACGTACCTCACAGGGTTGTTGTAAGGATAAGATGGGAAACAGAACTGTTAAACCCACTTTGAGTTCTTTGGAGGAAATGTGGGATATAAATATAATTTTAAAATAAATAGATGTGGGGCTCCAAGCCGTCGTTAGTTTAGCTGTTGCCTTAAGCAACAAAAACTTGGGTTGATTAATTGGTGACTAAAATTGATTGGTGGAGCTGCAATTTCATATGTATTCAGGCTATCTTCATTGCAGTATGTTTAAGTAATAGGGCATGGGAAAGGAAAATATTAAAGATGGTCTTTCCTCTAAGCAATGAGTGGTAATATTTGTTGTGTAAATTGCAAGTGATTTCACACTTTTTAGCAGTACTTAAAGCAATACCTATATCAAAAATCTAGTTACATAATTTAAATGTTTGATTTAATTTAAATGTAAGTGCATTTCTTTATTTCTCAATTGTAATTGCACTTATAGGCTGCCGTTCCTCCAAGGCAGTTCACAGTTTTGAAATACCAAAACAAATAAAGGATATAAAGTGTATAGCTTCTCTTTTGGAGTGGTGGGGGAGGGGAGGGAGAAGAAAGCCACCCATCTATAGCAGGCCTTGATCTTATCGTTGCCTTCATACGTCTCACCTTCCTTCCCACAGGGTGGGTGAGGAGAGGACAATCCAGCTGGGGCAGGACCTTATGTCATCGTTGCCTGCCTCAATTGCTAGCCTTTACATTAATCTACTAACTTTATTCTTTGAGGGGTATTTTACAGTCAAGCAGTGTATTGTTCAATCAATCAATCGTGATTAATCAACTAAATATTCTTTAAGCAGTTGACAGGACTAGGGGGCTTCTTTTGGGGTTGCAAAATTTGAAATATTGGTGTGGCCACCACTGGTATCCAGCTGTTCAGTTATCTGGAAAATTCTATTTCAGTGTTTTCCAAAGACTTCCATGCAAAACCTCACATTGGGAGATAATGTGCTTCTGACAGGTTCCTGCTTGTGGAAAATGCTCCTATACTTTTGGGTTAGCTGTCACACATTACAGTTTCGGGCCTGAGTGTGAATGGTTTCCCACGGCTTAAAAATCTTAACGTGAGGAGTGATCCCAAAATACATGTAAAGCCAAAATTAATGAACTGATTAAAGTGAATAAAATTGTGAGTACAGATAAATGGTCAGCCAGAACATTTCCATCATTAGAAACCTCTGTGAACAGATATACAGTTGTACCTCAGAAGTCGAACAGAATCCGTCCCGGAAGTCCGTTCGACTTCCAAAACGTTCAGAAACCAAAGCATAGCTTCTGATTGGTTACAGGAAGCTCCTGCAGCCAATTGGAAGCCCCATCAGATGTTCGGCTTCCAAAAATAGTTTGCAAACCGGAACAGTCACTTCTGGGGTTGTGGCGTTCGGAGCCAAAACGTTTGAGAACTAAGCTGTTTGACTTCCAAGGTATGACTATATGTCCCATTAGTTCAGGAATGGAGAACTTGTAGCCTTCCAGATGTTGTTGGACTGCAACACCCATTATCCTTGGCCATTGGCCATGTCAGTTGAGGCTGATGGGAATTTGAGGTGAGCAATGTCTGGAGCTTTCCCATCCCTGTATTAATTCATAGCAAATGCTGACCATAGTTTGTAGTAGATTTGACTTAACTGATCTCAAGTTAGCCCTTTGACTCCTGAGATTATGTCTGCTTGCATTGTCTGCAAAACAGGTAGAGAAAAAGGAGCATTGATTGACTCCTGTGAACTCTCCAGGAAATGCAAGTAGAAAATAAATGTCATGTTAATAATATTGTACTTCCCGGCCATGAACACCTGAGACCCCCAACTTGCACACTTGGAGTTTTACCTCTTATGTTCTCTGCAGCGCTTCCATCTCCAAATGAAAGAAGAATTTAAACTGTAGTTTATTATTCATCCTTGGGTATGATTCTCACAAAAATATAGATTTAAAACCCCTTGTGCTATATTTTGCCTTTTCTCTGTTAGCTCTGCTAGATTGGAGCCCTTGAAAGATAGCAGAGTTCCCAATTCCTACAGAAGAGCTGTGTTAGTCTGTGCAGCAAAAACAATGTAACATTTTGTAGGATCTTAAAAACCAGCACGTTTTAATAGGCACAAGCTTTCATGGACTAGACTCCATGTCATCAAATGCATGCAAGTCACTGCTTCATTAAAATTTCTGATGGTGATACTGCAAAGAACAACCTTCCTCCATATATACATAGGAAACGAGCTTATACCAAGTCAGACTTTTAAAAATCTCAGGTGCTGTTGTCTGTTCAGACTGGCAGTAGCGCTTCAGAGTATGTAGCAGAAATATTTCCTATCACCTGCTACCTGATGCTCTTAACTGGAAATGCCAGGGGTTAAATCACCTGTATGCAAGACCTGTGCTCTAGGCATCTCAAGGCAGGGATGAAAGACCCTTCTTTCGAACACTGGAGGGCTGCTGAACAGTGGCAATAATGCTTAACAAGATGGACCAATAGTCTGACTTAGTGGCTTCAATCGCACATAATGCTAAACTGTGGTTCAGTCCTAAGAGCCTTTGACACTCATGTCCTCTTTTCCTGCTACTACACAACCAGGAAGCAGAGCTTCGGCAGAGTTTAGGTTCTATTTCAATGAGGCTTGTTATCACAGGTGAAGCAGGGATTGTGCTGGAACAAGTTAGTGTGCCAGGCCATCTTCATAATAAACCATGCCTGTTTTGAAACTTAACGATGTTTGTTTTGATTCTTCGGAAGCTCCTATTGATCATTGCAGCACATGCAAGCAGTGCCAGATTTACATATGAGCTAAACAAGCTATAGCTTAGGGCCCCACTCTCTTGGGGCCCCCCAAAAAATTAAAGGAAAAAAACGATGTACATTTCCAAAATAGAAGATAAAAAATAAAATAAAATAAAACCTACATACAGCAAGTGTTTTGTGTTGTGTAGGCTCCTATGATGTAAGTAATGGGCCTCGGCTGCTAGCCTGCTCCCTAAAATATTACTGGTTAGCTCATTGCTATATATAGGATGCCTACATTCTGCATGGACTGTTATGTGCAAATGGCTTTACCGTAAATTACCATATAGCAGATATTCAACACAAAAAACAGCGACAATTTGTTGACAAAGGACAACTGGACATATAAAGGGCCCCATTACCTTCAGGAGCTTAGGGCCTCATCAAACCTGTGTTCCTAAAGAGGTCTGCATTCACAACTCCATCACTCATGGCAGAAGGCAGGAGCAGCCTGGAGCTGGCTCAGATCAGGCACAGAGACATCAAGTGAAAACAGTGAGGCAAGATTGGGATCCAGGTGTTTCCACCTGTCTGCACATTCAGTGGGTGGAACAGGGAGCTCTGCACCCTTGGGGTGACACTCTCGTAAATTGGCCCACGCGGCTGGGTGGAGGGACACTGCACTAAGGGGGTTTGGATTGCAGCCTAAGCTGTGTTCATAACTTACATAAGGTTGAGGGCTTTTCCACACATAATACATGATTTTCTCCTTCTTCGTGGAATTGATCCTTAAACAGTAAATGAGAGTGTGTCAAACAAGAAACCCTGTTTGCTATAATATAAGAAAAATGTGTCTCTTCCATTGTGGTTGTTTGCACTTTTGAGAGAACCACTGCGGAACTGCTTACTAGCAGTATGTAATCATCATGGAATAGGCTTGTGCACAGTATGTAGTATACAGAAAACAATGCACAGAGCGGAGAAAATTTCTCAAAGACGTAATTCATAACACAGATAGCCCTGAAAGTGGCCCTCTGGTTTACCATTTAGTCACAAGTTACAAGTGCAGCCCCCCCCCCTTCCACAAAATACCATTAGCAGCCACAACTTCCAGACCTTAGGAGCCCTTTATGGTGCCATGCTGATGACAGCTTACTCACATCCATGGCTTAACAAGCCCTTGTGACTTCTTCTGGATGATCTAACTGAATAGACAGGAGTTGCTAATGGAGTTAAGGGTTTATATTAGTATTGCTTTTTGACCCGCAGAAAAGCAGCCCAAAGAATCCTTTCATTCTTTGTTTTATGTTTTTGTCTTGAAACCAGAAGTCTTTCAAATGTTTCACTTACAGAGTCCTGCCCTTGCTCTAAATATCTGATTATCTGTCTTGTTCATTTCCATGGCTCCTGAAACTTATTCTGTATAGTCCTATTCCCCCTTTCCTGAGAGGAATCCCTATTCAAAACATTGTGACTTACTTCTGAGTAAGGCATGTGTGGGCCTGCACTGGTTAATGTTTTATTTGTTTTAGCTCTGTGTGTTTTAGCTATACTGCATATGTTTGATTTTGCTTTAAAAATGCAAATAGCTTTGAAATCTCTTGAAATGTAATACATAATTTTAAAATGAATAAATACACCTGTCCAGATATTTTATAACCTGAGTAGAAAGCTTGGAATACAGGTAATCCAGCAGCCTTTGCATAATGCTTCGCTCACAGGCTCTAACCATACATATGTGTATTTTGTGCTTTGAGGTCCATTTCTTCAAAATTCCATCTCAATTGTCTTTTGAGTTTCAAAACTTTCCCCCCCCCTCATATGAGCAGCCCCCAGTCAGTGCTATAAAGGACAGAACCCATAACAATACCCAAAACTGAATGCATTTTGGTGGCCTGAGGCAAATGCGAATAAGAAAAGGGGAAGCCTTACTTTCTCTTTTCCCCCTCTTCCACAATTAAAGCTTTCTCCAGTTCCTGTTCTATGCAAGAACAAAAGTTTGGTGCACCTTCAATTTTCCCCCCAAGAGTTGAGAATTAGCAGCATTTGTTTCCTTCTCATTGAAGATGCTGGGTAGGGGGCAAAACCATTGGAGCAGTGGGGAATAGTTCCAGAGGGTAGGGAATCTTCTAAGTTTATTTTAAAAGTTTAACCAAAAGAGCACACACTTCTTTTACTGACCACATTTTCCTTTGTGCTTTGCCTCTTGCCCATGAATTGGAACAGGGTTGGTGAGCAAATATGATTCATTAATGTCTTTTAGCTGTCACTGCTGCAATGAACGCACTGGTGCCAGCAGGTCTAGAGCTGCTTCAGTTGAGAGCTAATGCATTTTGCTTCGCAAAAAGCTGATACCCAGCACCTAGAGTTTGGTTACAAACACACACACACACACACACACAGAGAGAGAGAGAGAGAGAGAGAGAGAGAGCGTGCACCATATAACATTTCTGAGAAATTAATAAGTTTTTGTTTGTTTGTTCTGGATTCTGTTCACAAAAATAACTTGTGCCATTTTTCTTTCCTGTTTAGCTTTCAAAAGACAAAGAGCGCCTGCAAGCTATGATGACACACCTACATGTAAAGTCAACTGAACCAAAAGCTACACCTCAGCCTGTAAGTATCTGCACTGACAGAATAAAGCTTCACAACAGCCTCTTTTCCCACCAGAGAGCATAAAAGACATGCGGGCTACTTTAAAATACCCATCTGAGTGAAGACATGCACATTCTTCTCCTTTTTTGCGCCCTCCCCTGTGCACATCCTGTGCTGTCCTCAGGACTTGTGCGAAGGGTTAGGGGGAAATCCCCAAGCAGATTGGGGGGGGGGGGCAGGGGAGGAGGAGAGGGGGAACAATGCTCTGCTGTGCAAGGAGAAATCCTTGCACTAACAAAATGTTCTACTTAGTGCCACGCTGAATACAGCCCTAAGTGTTTTATGTGTATTTGATTTGATTTTGCAAAAAGTAAGCCAACAAGTCTATTCATTTACCTGCGAACTCAGCTGGACTTTAAAGAGTAGACTTTAAAGTTATGCTTTAACTGTTTTAGGAATGACTGTCTACTCAGAAATAAGTACAATGAGAGCTCCCAGTAAGTCTGTTTAGGACTGAAGCATACATTTTAAACTAGCTCAGAGGCTGTTCTCCTAATTTACATGTATAAAATAAATGAAGAGCTCTACCAGGGCAAAATAAATATTATGAGGGATGCAGATAGCATGTACCACAGTACTTGGTCAGCTATCTTATGGAATTCCATCCCCACTTTATAAAAGCCAGATATTTAAGTATGTTATGAACAAACACAAAGTGATGAAGATGATCAGAATCATCTAATATTTATATAGCACCTATCATATTCTAGATAATAAATCCGTTTTGGATTCACATCATAAGGAATGCTCGAAGGCGTGTCTCATACTCTGTTCAAGAAGGAAATCCTGAACAGTTTGCAAGATTATGAGCAGAAAGCAACACTTGTTGTTTAGTCACTTAGTTGTATCCTACTCTTCGTGACCCCATGGACCAGAGCATGCCAGGCACTCCTGTCTTTCACTGCCTCCCGCAGTTTGGTCAGACTCATGTTTGTAGCTTCGAGAACACTGTCCAACCATCTCGTCCTCTGCCGTCCCCTTCTCCTTGTGCCCTCCATCTTTCCCAACATCAGGGTCTTTTCCAGGGAGTCTTCTCTCCTCATGAGGTGGCCAGAGTATTGGAGCCTCAGCTTCATGACCTGTCCTTCCAGTGAGCACTCAGGGCTGATTTCCTTCAGAATGGAGTGGTTTGATCTTCTTGCAGTCCATGGGACTCTCAAGAGTCTCCTCCAGCAACATTACCCATCTCTTTTTTAGGTGTGTCTCTTCCCTATAGCGAGATAATTCATCTCCTAAAAGCATAGCCTAGAATAACTCTAAAAAGTTGCACAGGAAAAACGTGGAGAATATGAGATAATGGTGAACAGCACAGTAGTTCCTAAACAGGTCCTACTGAAGTACGTTAAGTCTATGTGAAGTGTATTGGTGGGGGGGGGGGAGATTAAGGGATGACATGAGAGGTTTTGAATATGAAAAAGCCTACTATTCCCCTCATTGGTCCCCCCCCCCCCTGTTCTAGAGCAATTTATTCTCCAGGGAACCTGCAAAATACACATTCCCTTCTAGGAAAACAGAGGTGCAGGGTGCTTATATATCTTTTTATGTTCTCTATTTCAATAATGTGTTCTGTTTCAGACATTAATTTCGGTCCACCAGCTGCTCATAGGCAGGCTACCATATTTGCTGGGCTAATCGTCTTTGACTTGTATTTAGTTAGTCATGTGTTTGTTTTATTTAGACTGGTCAAAAAAGTAAAAAATACAACAAGTAAACCAATACTTGACTATTGTGCTGTATCACTGCATATTGTTTACAATCTGCATATTGATTAAAGTTGACTATAGATCATCAATAATCAATTAATATTTGCATAATTCAGAATAAAATCAAACACAGTGTACCTTTAAATCTTACAGATCTTAAAATCATAAGGCAAATCACTGCCTTGGTTTATCACATGAAGCAATTAGGAATTTTAAGATATTTTAATTAAAGGAGTAAAATTAAAGTATCTTGCATTTAAGATGTTTGCTTATCGAAATTTTTGAATGTGAACTCCGATTCTGACTGATGAACTAATTTTTTAACATAAGATCAAACATTTCATTAGAATCCCTGATCCCTTTCACTCTCTTGATCCATCTTATTAAAGGATTTTCTGCAGAGTAGATTCTTATAGAGTGATGCAAAGAGCATAATGGTACTCTAAGTATAATGCACAGTTAAGATATGCTTTCTTCTTACGTGCAGCTTTCCTGTAATCCCCTATTCTAAAAACAAACAAACACTAAACAATATGCATATGATAAAAAGAGAATTGCTTGGAGAAGCTTAGTTGGAGAGCTCCATCTCTCTTTGGTAAGAACCTTGTTTCTTAATATCTGGAGCTCCTACGACAACTCTGTTAATATGAAATAATGAGTTTGCTCTCTTCTCTTGGACCCATAATCAAACACCCACCCCCCTTCTCTACAAGGTGGTAGCACTCTAGAAATGAATTCAAGTAACAACATCTAGAACCTCTGCCCAATTGAGCACATACCCCCTGGCCCACACTAAATACCAGCTTTATCATTACACTGCTAAAGCTTTGTATGACTTCGTGGAATGGTACTTCAAGGCTTCTTATAGTGGACATGTGGACAAGCGTCATCCACGCAATAGGGATTATAATCTATAGGAAGTTAATGCGTAGTGTTCAGACATCTGACCAGTATCCGGCTGCTGAAAATCTGGGAACTTTTGACCGTGAGCTCCAGCTATACCACTTGGGGATGCCATGATAAGTACTGCAACACAGCTAATAAACAGGAAAAAGCAGTAGGAAAAGGGAAAAAACTGATCTAGGCAATGTGGGAGGGAGGATGCACTTTCTTGATTAGTATTAAAAATGTTTTACATTCTGGAAAATTATAGCTTTGATGGGGACCTCCTACTAAATTTATTTTTAACTGCTCTATTGAAAATTCTGTACCACTAGTCAACATTATCTCTCAGTTGCTTAGCACAGTGTTTCTCTATTAAAAGAAATAGGCATGAATATTTTTGACTGAAAAATTAATAGCTTTTGAATTCATACACAGCAGGTTTTCTTTTCCAAAGAAGTCCAATATCGCTGCACAGCACTTGTATAACCATTTATTTAGAGTCCAAGTCAAACCTTTGACAGCTAGAGCAGTGTTACAAGCCAACATAAAGAACTCCAAGATGTAAACCAACAATAGGCAGTCTGTGTGAGGTTTGCCATTGTCAAATACATAGATTGTTTGGATTAGTTTATGTAAATGTACTGTTGTATTACCCTTTGGGGGGAAAAAAGATCACATTTGTGTATGAAAAGTGGTTTCGTTCACAGGCAGCATTATAAATTCCTTATCCTTTAACTTACATGTTAGAAGTAAAAATTGGTGCCTGACAGGCCTATATTGTGTGACACTCTGTTGTTGGATTGAAACAGCCTTCTTTTCATTTATTGAAATATAGAAAATTTTATTATAGATACCATCAGATAAATCAGAAATTATTAAAATATGTATAGGTGAAGCATTCGAAAATTAATTATAAAATGTAGGAATATAGTGTTTTGCATATTGTGCTTTCCCTGTGAGGGGGGAAATAGCAAAGGCATCACAGAGTCTAGGCTAGACCTCACTCCTTTTAACTCAGCAGGATAGAACTTTGACTGGGAGAGATCTGATGACCAATACTGTAATGCGAAGTATTCTCTACACCCAGTAATTAATTTTTCCCTTCTCCCTATGACTGATGCAAGGTGTATGTTAGATTTAATATCTTTGCCTATTTTTAAAGGCGAAAGTAAGAACTGATGCAAACTTACTAATAAAACACGGATGTAAAATTGCGGCTGAGTGGGGCTTGTAATGCTTGCATTAAAAATTCACCATCAGCTAAAAATTGAGGATCTGGCTGCACAACATGAGCTTTAGCTGTCTATTATTTGGTTGCCATAGGTGTTTCTCGTTAGTCAAGTGCTTTGGTCTTGACTAGGTACATAAATTAGCACCATATTTTGCTGAACTCTTTGATCAGTTCCCAGTGCTACACAATGAATCAGGAGTCCATCCAACCACAGAGAGCAGCAACTTGTCAGATATAATCACAACGAGAAGCATGTATGAGATTATCTCCTTAAAATAAGCAATCTCTTTGCAGCGTGTTGGAAGTGCTTGCACGTTCCTCAGCTCTCATATATCAGCCACATGCTTAAGGTCCTGCGGAAGTGAGCATAATTCCAATAAGTGCGTATTGAAAGAAATCCCTTTATAAACAGCTTTAAAATGTGGTGGGTGTGGGTGGAGTGTACACACAAGGTGTTTGCCAGGATGCAAAAAGAAGGGACTCTCATTAAGAAAAATATTGGTTAGGCGAGTGAGCAAGTGAGCAGGTATACCGTGAGGACCGAACTATATAGGTATGCCTGCGGAGGAGGAAAGCAAAGCCAAACTTACCCTGAACTGGGTGAAAATTGTAACAGGCAGTAAACTGTATTTTCCAAAACTTATCTCTGAAATCCCCATTTGCTTGTGGAATTCACAGTCAGTGGAGGGTGTGAAATGATAGCTCTTTTCATGTCTTTAGGACCATGGTGAGAGAAGCCTTCTTCCTGATCTCTTCTACACAGCCCACCTTGTGTTCATAACCTGACTGGGTCAGGAGGTGAAAACTGTATTCTTTTTCACTTTTTGTTGTGTTGATTGACTAGGCGGGAGTTCCGTGAACCTTAAGGCACTCCAAGACCCTTGTAGTCTTGCATACCTCTGTTTTCTGTTAGTCTGCTGGTTCTTCTGAGACTTGGGAGTGAAGGAGCGTGTCCTCAGATGAACTGTCAATCTTTGCTTTGCTTTAGAGGGGAAAGCTCAAACAGTCTATTCCATGATTTAGGGAAGCCCATCTCTGCTTTTCTAGTCACTCCTGTTGTGTGAGGCATTCCAAGAGTAGAAGTGGCTGGAGAATACCTATCCCTGTGCTCAAGGCACACATCAAAAGGTGGCTGTGCTTTCTGTTACATCCTACTGTTGACCTGTATTGTCAAAAGAAATATTGCAGCAGTTCACATCACTATTTTTTATTTTAGTGTTTGAAATAAAATTTAACTGAATATTCCATTATTCTCTTAATCTGTCTGACGTTTTTGTTTATGACAGAACTTGGAAGTATTGATATTCTAATGCATTGATATGCTTAATGCAATAGTTGTTCCATTATTTTCATTCATGCATGAGGTTCAGATGACGGAGGGAAACCAAGGCACAATGTGCTTTTCGATGGCACTTTCATAGCTACAAATTGCGCCTCGGGAAAGAGAGAAGGAATACATTCTTCTTTCGTTGGCTCAAAAGTGTTTTTTGCATACCTGGCAGTACATCCGTCTTTATAGAGCTGACATAACTGTTGGCTATTTTTTATGTATTTTCCTTTACCCTAACCACAGCAATTAGGATTGTTTTGAAATCCTGTTTTTAGCAACTGTAAAAACAAAGCATTAAAAAAATAGCCTTTTAACTGTGAGGTAATGACTGAGCATTTTAGCTGCTGTAGCTGTATTTTATAGTTTGAAAAATAATGATATGTAGCAATAAAAAGAGATTTGCAAATGCAACACACAAAAGCTGTTTTTATATACTGTTTTTCATTAAGTCCCACTCCTCAACTTGGGTTTCCTTAGTATCCCTGCCAATAACAACACCTGCTAAGTGATTGCTGCCTGCCAAATCCTGTGTTGCGTGCAGATTATATATATATATATATATATATATATATATATATATATATAGTAAAATTTTCGTGGATGAAGTGTTAAAGCACACTAAATCTAACAGTCCCAACACACATCCACTTTCTGTGGCTTAGCAATTGGTGTCCATCTCTGAAGTCCAATTACAGCAGCTGTTTTAGCCATGATCAGAATGGTAGAATCAACAGTGGAGAAACTGCTGCCCTAAAGCACCACAGATGGGCTCAGCATAGCTTGTATGATTCCCCCCCCCCCCCTGCTTGAAATCTGCTAGTCCTCTTGGTGTGTTTGCTGCTTTTTTGTCACCGTTTGCATGCATTACCTTAGACCTAATGGAAGCCATTTTAACTATCATTCTTTTGTGTGTGTGTGTTTGCATGCGTACAAACGTACATGTGTAAAAAATACTGTTAATGATTTATGCAGCAATGGTGAGGTACGGTTGGGTAAGACTTATTTTTTACTCCATTTAAGAACATTGTTCTTTTTAAAACAAGCAGGAGAAAATTCAGATTTTTAATATTATATATTTATTTCTGTTCCTCCTTTTTCCCTGATGGGAACACAAGGCAGCTTTCAGAAAAAAATTAGAGCTTTTCTGAGGGGGGGAGGGGGTTGATGCCTACTTCAAGTTAAATTGCTGCAGGCTTAAAAGTGCAGTGAGAAATTGGCTCTGGTGTTATTTTGTTTGTTAATCCTTTGCGATAAGAAGATCTTGGTCATCTGATTTTAGGGCAGTTCACCCACCTATTATTTTAAAGCCGTTTAGTAGTCAGAGTTGCATTAGAATTGTCAGAAGATATTCCAGAAACTGGTGCATATTCCTACATTGACTTTGGTTGGTTGTGGTAATTAAACACATTTTTGAATTGTGTAGGATAGGGTTGCCGTATTTCAAAAAGTGAAAATCCAGACACAAAAGTTGTTGAGCTTTTTATTGGAAAAGTTGTTGTTGAGCTTTCTTTTCTTTTTGCCAAAGTTGCTGAGCTTTCTTTCTTTCTTGCAAGATCTTAAAAAAAGAAGAAGTTTTAAAGCTATTTTTACACTTCCGACATGGGTTGCCACATGTCCGGATTTTCCTGGTCATTCTAGTGATTTTCGCCCAGACACCATTTCCGACGGCTGAATCCTGGTTATGTCCAGAAAATTCCAGATGTATGGCAGCCCTAGTGTTGGATCCGTCCTTAGGCAGAATACAGAGCCAGCTATTTCTCAGCAGGAGAGAACAGAAATAGTTATTAATTCATAGATATTGTCTGTGTTCAGGTACAAACTCCCAACCATTTCAAGCATTTCAAACAGTGTCACTTACTGACAACGCTTACAAGATGGAAACCAATAATGCTCAGTCTGCTTGTCGCTGGGACAAAAACAAGTAGCTAATTGCCATAAATGCCTAGGCAATATAAGCTTGCACGAACATGTCTAAGTTAAGGACCATTCTCCACAATAATAAAGCCTGGTTTCAGATTTGTCTCACTCAAAATAAATTCTACCAGAGTGGAAGCTTTGTGTCCGTCAAATGCCTCTGTGAGCAACTTTTGAAACCAGAGCAGCATGTTTTTAAATAGAAAATGCAAACATTGAGAAATGGCGTGGCATTTCCATCAGGAAAAGAGACCTTCCCAGTACAAACCCTTCCTGATCTTTGCCCTGCATAATCATCTTTGGCTGCTGCAAAGCCAGTCTAGATGGGGCTTTTTTCATTGTTAATTGATGATGATATTAAGATTTAATAGTTTGTAATGAAGATTAATATTTTAGATCCCAACAAAAACCAACACAATTCATAGAGTAGTTCTGCTCCAGTTCACAATTAATAACTGAATTTTGAGGCTATGGAAGCAGTGCATTCTCAAGTGTACTCGGTGTAAATTCTCTCTGCTGCTACCCCTTTACATTTTTGGCACAGTGGCTGACCAATGTTGGCCTCTTGCAAAATGTGAGATGCTATCATCATCGAGCAGAAGTCTGACAAGCAAAACTTCTATAGGAAGTGATGAGGTCATCGTTTCATTAACTTGTTGGTTCTGTCTCCCAACCATTGTCGGAGGTGAAACACAATGCTAGGCTAGATTCCTACCTTACACCACCTTCCCCCTCTTCTTCTTCTTCTTCTTCTTCTTCTTCTTCTTCTTCTTCTTCTTCTTCTTCCCTCTCAGATTGCAGTCATGTTTAATTTGGAAACTGGGCTCCTTTGGCAAATTAGCAATTAGAACAATTTTGTGGGAATATGTATATGTGTCATTAGTTTTCCTGCAAATTAATAGCAAGAGCAGAGGTCAGGCAGAAATTTTCCACTTGACTGCAGTTCCTCTGTCGAGATTTGGCACTTTGTTTTGGAACGGCCACAGCTGCTCAAAGCCACAGCCTTCCTCTAGGAACTGTCTTTTAATTAGTTTACCTCGTAGCCATTATTACAAATATTACTGCCTCCCCCCCTTGAAATAAAATTACTGTTTCTACAAAATATTCCAGTGACATCTTGCACCATTGCACATTGATGGTGGGGTCATTCGAATGCGGCGTTTAATCATTAGATCACCTCCATAAGCATCTCCTAATTAGAGTCCTTACAATACAATTTTATCTGGTAATTAGCTGAGATTGGCTGCTTCCTCTGTAGCTTATTAGTGGCAGCCCAGCAGTGGGTGTGAATCGCAGTGTCATTTGTCAAGCCTGTTAAAGGAGGCATCCCCTCCCTTTACTCTTCCTCACTTTCTCTGTTTATTTCTAGTTGTACTACCTACCCTGGAAAGCCTAAAGAAATTTAACTCAATTCAGATTATTTAACTGGAGAACATTGACCTTTGGGCTTCCCCCTCCCCAGCTTCCTAGTAGAAACAGATTAAATGTTTAAGCTTTTAAACAGTAAAAACAGAATTGAACTTGTTTGAAATTGAGTGGTTTGAACAGTAATGATGAAACAGTATCCGTGCTCCTTACAGCAGGAGAGCCAATCTACTGAGCTTATGCAATGGAAGAGCACTGGAAATTGATTCAAATCTGCTTGTGATGTTTAAAAACACCTACTTTAACAATGGAGATAAAATAGGGTAGATTTGATTTCTTAGCAAGACTTCTCAATTGTACCATAGCTGTTACTGTGCTTTCTCCGTGTGTGTGTGTGTGTGTGTGTGTGTGTGTGTGTGATGGGTAGATGTCAGAGGGGCATAACAGAATTTATGCAATCCCAAATAAAGTAACTTAAGATAGCCAATCAGGTGCATAAGTTAGCATTTGCCTCGTGTTTTCAAGAGAGAACACTGTCCGAGGTAATTTCTGAATCTGCAACCGTCATTTCATGTCATTGCGCAATTTGAAAGCAAAACCTCCCATCTTTCTTCTTAGACATGTGAGCAGACTGTGGGATCGAATCACGGATCCAACCAGCCAGCTCTCATTTCTGCAAAGTTTGTATCATAACTAAATTCTGCTGTGTGCATAAATATTGTTGCTGCCTCTTTCCCCTCAACATTTTGCATGCCAAGTTTCCACGAGACATGTGCTCCCTCCTCAGTTTTCCTGGGTGTAGCTTGTTCCCCTTGCTCTATAAGTGGAAAGGACTGGCACAAACCAAACATTCCTTGTGTGTTTTCACAGTTGCATGTGGTAGGTGATCTGGACGGGGGACTGTGGTGCAAGAGTGTCACCCTTTCTTCCCACATTGTTCTCCTACCAGGAGTAACACACGTGCCCTCCAGCTGCTGTTTACGGCAAACAGCACTTTGGGGGCAAATTGCAGCTTGATAGCGATTTTCAGGAGGAAAGAGCAAAACACCAAACCATCTCTGCCCCACCCCCAACTACTTTTGGTTATGAAATAACATTCTGTGTCTTAAGTATGGAAGAAGAAATGCAAATGTAGTGTGTAATTTGGCTGCCCATTGATACCAAGGCATTGAGATTTGTCTGGCTACTGTGATTGTTGCTGTTTTTCCTGAATTTATTGGATTTAGATGAACTGTTTTTATTGTATTGGGATTTGGGTGTGGAAAACCACTCTGGGATTTTTAATGAAGGGTGTTACAAAAACGTTTTGAATACATAAATAAAAATAAGGTTCTGTAAATGGAGAAATGTTGCAGAGTGGGGCACACCCTTTGTTTCACCCCTCGTATCCCAAGCTCTGAGATTGGTGCACATACCTCATTTTCCCTTCTTTGAGAAGTTTTCCAGAGTAGCCTGATACATCGTGAATTCTGACAGTAGTTTATATTGACAGTTGAGTTAGAATGGCCCTCCCACTTTGTTTAACCCAGTGGGGAGCTCAAAAGTAGGCCATAAGTACACATTCTGTACTGTTTGCATCTAAACATCAAGATTTCCATTTAGTTACTGTGTTTTAAGGCTCATCTTGTATCTCTGTCACCAAAGTTCCTATGAGCCTTCATTTGTCTTGAATACTTTTTGAGTCCTCTGTGTGGAATGAGATCTGTGTTAATGGGAAATAACATCAGCACTCTTCAACTATTCACTTCTTGCAGCCAATTGTTGGCCATGTTGATTATCTAGTTATATAGTACCATTTTAAAAAAAAATTATGAATATGGCTTGTAGATAACTGATTATTTATCTGATTAATTAAGTAACCCATGTAATACACGTGAAATATAAATTTTCTGATGTCCTCATGGGGCCTTTTGTATAATCTCTTAGAAAAATGGCCTTGATTCTTAAGTGGTCTGTTTTTTATTAACCAAATATATATTCTTTAACCTTGCAATACCTTAAATGACTAATAGGTAAGATGCTAGGGTATAATCCTATACATGGCTGTTCAGAAGGAAGCCCCACTGAGTTCAATAGAATTTGCTGCAGTTAGTGAGTATAGGATTGAAGGCTTAATGGTATTATTTGGGACCAAACCAGGAGTGATATAAAAAATGTGTGAATGCGTTTCTGATTTTTGTTTGTTTGTTTAGTTGTTGTTAAAAATGACAGAATCTGCGGAATTGGATTGGGACCATGATGTAAAGATAATAATTTAAACCTTTTACATCCATGCAGAATTTTCAAAACAAATCATTCCAAGAGCTTAGTTGCTGAGGATAAAAAACACACCCACCCATATTGTGCTTTTCTTCCATCTTCTCTCACTGTTTTTTATTATCAGATTTTCATGGGAAGATGGATTCGTATCAAAAACTGCTTTAAGTCTGTAATGATAATAGTTTTGAGACAAAACTGATATTTTCCTCATATCATATCTATACAAAAATGTTCACTGGACCCAAATGTGGCCAAATGTGAAGGAGATAATGGCTCCTCTTTCTTAACTTAAAACCATAGGGTGGTATCTCGTGCTGTTGTTGCAGCGCGATCCCAGTGGGGTGCCATTGCAGCTGTTCCCCCAACCGCGCTGGGCACCACACCCCCACAGACGGCGCACCACGCCCCCAGGACGCGTGCCAAGCCCCTGCGGGTGGTGCACCAGACCCCCCACCCCCTGGTGCTGGAGCATGAAGCTCCGCCACTGGCTTTCCTGAAATCTGCTGCGGAGAATTGGCTGGTGGGGGGACAACCCAGAACAGAGAAAGGGGGTGTGTGAGGGGAGGAAAAGTTTGGTTGTGCAAGCATAAACCCTTGCACTAATGATAATAGAGATTTGGCAGATCTTTGGATACTAGCCATAGTAAATACTTGATTTGGGGGCATTTGGTAGTATAAGTAGTGTGTTTTTTTATAAAAAATTGTTAAACTTAATTTTAAAATACTTGTTGTTTTATTTAATACCCTCCAGATGTTTTTGACTACAACTCCCATCGGCCCAGCCAGAATGGTCAGGGATGATGGGTGTTATAGTCCAACAACATATGGAGGCCGCCACATTGTCTACCTTTGCTTTAATGTGTTTAAAGCATCTTATTACCTGACAATGGAAGGGAACTTGGGGCTGAGTTGAAAGATGGTAGCTTGCCCTAAGGTTATGGCTCAAAAGTTTATAACCAGAGACTTCCTAGTCTTCAGTTCACACTCTTAACTACAACACCACTCCTATGCATCGAAGAGAGCAAATTGTGATAAATATTTTAAATGACCTCTCCTTTTGCTTTTTCCACAGCTGAACCTTGTATCTAGCGTCACACTTTCAAAGACTGCATCAGAGGCTTCTCCGCAGAGCTTACCTCATACCCCCACCACCCCGACAGCACCCATCACTCCTGTTACCCAGGGACCTTCTGTCATCACTACTACCAGCATGCACAATGTCGGACCCATCCGAAGGCGGTACTCTGACAAATACAACGTGCCCATCTCTTCAGGTAACTTGATGGGTGTGCAGGGAGATTCTCACATTCGTCTCATTTATGTGTTGCTCGTGTGAACTGTGGGCCATGGTAATACAGGGAACTCCTGTACTTTATTTAGCAGATCTTGCGCAGAACCAAGAATTCTACAAGAATGCAGAAGTCAGGCCACCCTTTACATATGCATCCTTAATTAGGCAGGTAAGTGAGAACAAACGGAACAGCCTGCTGGGATCCAGGGTTGTACATATATGTGATGCTATAGACAGAGCAGATGAGAAGCCCGTTGGCATGCTGAAGCCTTTGCTATAAGGTTTTTTTCTTTCTCTCACAACTGCAATACATATACCATAATTGCTTTTGATTAAGTATTACTATACGATGTGATTATTAGGAAATTCATTTCACACAACAGTGAAAATGAGCCTGTTTAAAGATGGCAAGTCAATTATCACAAGCTACAGTAATCTCTGATCCCTAGAATTAATCTGAGCTCAAAATAATTACTAAGCTTTAATCAGCTAGTGAAATGTTTTGCATTTCTCTTTGATTCTGCTTTATGAATGACTAATAAATTAATATTTCTGTAAGGAAACAGAAATAAAACTCAAAACAATTAGATAATTCCATTTTGAATTTTGCCATTGAGCTGCTAAATACAACCATTAATCTTAGATTGTAGCGTGAAACCTTATTTTCGATTTTGTGCTCAAGAGTCACGTTTTGTTTTATTTATTCAAACAAATATGCAAGTGTGTTTTCTGCTCATTTTGTCTTAGATCATTATTGAGTTTTAATTGCTTTACAGGCCATTCTTGAATCTCCAGAAAAGCAGCTAACACTAAATGAAATCTACAATTGGTTCACGCGAATGTTCGCCTACTTCAGACGCAATGCAGCAACGTGGAAGGTATACCTTATTGCCATGCGTACCTCTTGCTTTAGTATTTGACACGTACAGAACAGATAGTGCTGCAGACATAACTGTTTGTAACGGTGTGTGGACTTTGAAATCTAGATCAGTTGTTTTGACACACACAGGGTGCCTCGTTATCTTCCACAAACAACTTGCTGGTTGGCAGAAATATTCTACTGTCTTTGAAATTTGCTGCTAATTTAGATGCCCATTGCTGTTTTTTGTCTCCACCTTCTGTGATTAAACTACCAGTCTGCCTATGTAGTTGCTCCTAGCACTGAAAACATTTCAGCTGCTGAGATATAGGGGAAAGGGTGAAGAAGAAGCTTTATCAGATGGTGGTTTTATGTACACATTCTTTTAACTGGAAGCCGCAAACTCTTTTTCCAAGGATTCATAGAAAACTGGCTTTTCAGCCAGCTGATACACCTGCCTTAAATTAACATGCCAACTTCTCAAAACATTCACTAGTGTATTATGAAACACAATACAGGTTAATTGGGCACAGCAGTAAAGACGCAAGCCAATAAAAATATTAAATCTAGCAATTTAACAAAAATACCCCTGGTGCTTTAAATTTCAATAGTTTGGCTCTGTTTAGTTAATTTCACTGTGTGTTTAAATTCTCTTAGAATACTCCCTTTATTTTAAAATGGCTACAGTACAAAGTGGCACACATGGCATCTGAATTTATTTATTTTTTTGCAGAGTTTCTTTCTAAAAAGCCCCCAACCCTAAACTGCTCTTTATCTTCCCCTCATTTCAAAAAGTGGTTTGGGGATTTGGCACAGCAGCTTTTTTAAAGAAAAGAAAGGGGGAAACATCACTGGTGCCACCTTTAAAAAGCTTTAATCCTGAAGCCCCAAACCACTTTTGAACTGTGAAGTGAAGAGGGGGGCAGGTGGCAATAGAATTTTAAAAAAATAACAATTTGGTGATTCTGTTCTGAAAGCAAAACTCTGTGGGTGATTTTCAGTGTTAAGTCATACTCAGTGCAGAACCATTCAAATTAATGGAGAACATTACCTAAGTCAACCCATTTCATTGGATCTGCTCCAACTAGCATTGGTTATCACCCTGCAACAGATGTAATCGGCCACATCTGTAGACTTCATAGCCAGTGAGGTTTCTACCTGATGATTCAGATCAGTAACTTAGACAACACTTGAAAGCTTGTTTGGTACATGGAGTTACCATATTGAGCTTAGGTTTGGAAAATTCAGAATCCAATCCCCTCTCAGCAATATTTGTTTTTGTCTGATTTGCAGTACTTCTATCACATTTTCATTGGAGATTTCCCAGTAAACATAAAATATAAAAATAACCTGTTACTGTCTAAAAGAATACATTTAAAATACACCACCACGGAAGCTCACTGAGTGGCCTAGGGCAATTCATCATCGCTTAGCTTACTCTACCTCACATCAGCTACAGTCCCACACTTTTTACAGGTCTGATCAATGTTCATGAACTCTTGTCACTCATTTTGCATTTCTCTCTCGAAAGAAGGGTCAACATTTACTGTGGTCATTAAGATTCAGGTGTTGGCATCAGATTCTCAAGTAAAAAAGGGGGGGATGGGAAAAGCCTTTAGAGCCTTTTAAGCCTTTTTTTTAAAACCAATCACTTTACTGAATCAGACAAGATGGCTCTAAACTTTAGAACTGGAGGATTCAGAAATGAACTTCCCCAATTTTGAAAGCCCCAGAGTCTATTAAAATGTCCCCTTTGAAGTTAGGCTTAGAGCCTGACACCTGATCCCCCCCTTCCCTTTTCCATACTGACTTACACAGCAGAGGCCTTTCTGTATTATCTTTGTGGCTACTAGGCACAGGGATCCATGGGAGGTACAGTTGCCTTGGATTGTGATGTAGGCTCCCAAAGATCCATGGGAACTCTATCTTCCTTGGATCCTAATGCTATCACCCTTAAAAGCTGAACATATCATTTGAGAATTTGGCATGGTATCATTGGTAACAGAACAGACCCTTAACTTAAATTGCAACCAATCTTTAAACAAACTTAACTTGGGCCCGGATCAGATCAAGTCCAGCTTCACTCATTTAGGGTGAATCTATTCCAAATTGATAGCAAACTGATTGCTAGCCAGTGAAATGTCACCCCAAAGCAAATACAGTGGTACCTCGGGTTACAAACTTAATTTGTTCTGGAGGTCCGTTCTTAACCTGAAACGGTTCTTAACCTGAAGCACCACTTTAGCTAATGGGGCCTCCCTCTGCCACCACTGCACGATTTCTGTTTTCATCCTGAGGTAAAGTTCTTAACCCGAGGTACGTACTACTTCCGGGATAGTGGAGTCTGTAACCCAAAGTGTTTGTAAAAAGAGGTGTTTGTAACCCGAGGTACAACTGTGTGTGTGTGTGTGTGTGTGTGTGTGTGTGTGTGTGTGTGTACACACACACACACACACACACACACACACATATATATACATATACACATACTGCTGTGCCAGGTAAATGTTTTTTATGAAGAAGAGCTTATTCAGATAAATAACAACAAACACTTTATTCAAGGGTAATTAGCATTGTTTTTGTATGGTGTGTGGTTGTGGTTTTAATGTACAGAGCAGTTTTTTTCCTTTCTCATACTGACAGTGAGAATCAAAATCATAAAGTCATCTCCTGTTAGTTTATTTTTTTCTTACGGCCATGTCAGACACAGTGACTGTGTTGTCTCTACACATGGGGAGCAATTGTCATAGACAACTGCTTCCTAGAGAGGTAGAAGTCTTCCACTCCTGGTCAACAGTAGCATTGTGAGAAGGGATTAAGAAGACTGTACAGGAATAATAATACATATATAATCCTATTCACTTCATTTTCCCAACTCAAAAATATATTCCTTACAATTAAGGCTTCATGGTGCTGGTCCAGCTGCCTGCCACATTCTCCTTACAGCCCCCCCCCCCCCACAAATCCCAGCATGTGCTGCACCTGTGTGTGGGGCTGTTGACACCCACAACTCCTGTTTACCAATCTTTCTCCAGGTGGAGAGCTATGCTCATGAGAGAACTGTGTGCACATAGAATCAAGCATAAGTAAGGGACTGACTGGTTTGATCCCCATGTGTTTAGATATCCAGGCTCCACTCATGTTCAGGATTCCAGTTACCATTCTGCCGTTCCTTAAACACATTTTCAGAAAGGAAATAATCAGAGCCAAAGTTGTTCATATAGTGAAATTATGGAGTGGAAATTGTGGGACGGTGTGATGGATCTCACCCGGCTTAAAGCCTTGGCTTTTCACCCAGCCTTGGCTCGTAGAGCAACTAAAGTAACGAACTCCCATTGTAGATCCTCAGCAGCTTCCACGTTATGTGGTTATAGGAGTCTTTGGCGATTTATTAACTTTCTTTCTGCCAAAAAAGCATATATAGCTCTGGATTTGTTCAAATACATTGGACTGTCTGTTTAGCCGCTTCTGGGGAAATGGATATGCTACAAGGGCAAGGAAATTAGTTACGCTGAGAAACTGCAGTATCAAAGGATTCTTGGAATCCCCTCCCCCGTTGTAACACAGACCTCCCTCCGCTGTTTAATTAATATGATAAATGTGTTATGCCTAACCTTGGTTTGCACAGTGATTTTAGACAGCCATGATTAGAATGCCTTTCACTACATATACAGGATTTCATGAATATGGAGCTTAGTCTTTTGTTTACTTATGCACCTGTCCATATGTTTTTCTGGCTTTGTGCCTGTAAACTAGCCTCCCCATTGACAGTTGGTAGATGCTAGTTACTGACCTGTGTATTTCCGGTCTGCTCCCTTTCTACCAGCTATCAGTTGCCTTTTAAGCACTGGGACAGATGAAGTAGCTTGGATAGTACAGGGGAAGAGCATGCTGCTTGCCTTCCTGGAGACTAGGGTAGGTAGTGTTAGGGGTTGAGGGGAACAGCGGGCTTTGTCCCTCTGCAGTAATACAATATAATACAATACTGTACTGTACTTCAGTGGTATGGGTGGCTCAAAAATGGAATATTTTATGCAGTACTGAAGTACGGTTGCTGGAAGTGTCAATCCGAAAACAATTATGGAATTGGTGAGGCCTTCAGAAACATGACTCAGTGGACATTTATGTACTACAAGCAGTGAATTTTTGTTTGGGTGTTTCTTCATGGATCTACCAAATGCTTAGCCAGAATTCAGGAATGGAAGGCAGCTTCCCTACTGGAGTATGTGGTGAAAGACTTTAAGAGGGTTTTTTCACCCCCAGAGCTATGTCTTGATATATTTCTGCTTTCTGAAATGTGTTGCTGTGGGTTGGATCTGGACTAAGATACTTGGACTCGGTTCGCATTTAAATCAGTGGGACTCAAATGAAGACATGATTAGCATGTCCCACTGAGTTCAACTAACTTAATCTGGATCCAACCTATGTATGGAATTTTTACACATGACTAACATTTATTGAACTTTTAGCAGGTCATGAAAACTTAGTTTTACAAAACCAGACCCTCAGTTTTTACCCAGTTTTTTAATCGCACTCTTCCTTCCCTTTTTCATGGCAGGATGTGTCCCCCCCCCCGCCCCCCCAAAAGTTTGCCTTTTGTTTTATAAATCCTTTAGCCCTGTTCTACTATGCCTTGGTTCTATACGAGCTCCTGGGGTGACAAAGCATGTAAAATGACAATTGCGTGTTGTTGTTTTTTAATTCTTGCCCAGGTTGAATGTTGGTCATGTTCTTTAAAAGAAACCCAACCCTGGTGGCTAATCAAGGGATCTGGAGCTGATTTTATGTTATTTCTTTTGCAAATCTTATAAACATATAAATATGATGCAGTCCAATGCGGAGGGCGGGTGAGGGAAAGGGGACTTGCCAGCTGACAATGCTGCTGTTCATGGACAATGCTAAGTCTCGTCTTCTCATGGAAAGTTTTTTCTTCTTCTTCAATATTTTCTCTCTTATACTTGCTGCAGAATGCAGTGCGTCATAATCTTAGTCTTCACAAGTGTTTTGTGCGAGTAGAAAACGTAAAAGGGGCAGTATGGACAGTGGATGAAGTAGAGTTCCAAAAACGAAGGCCACAAAAGATCAGTGGGTATGTCCACCATGTTTGAACTTCTTAGCCTAGCTTGGATCATGCTTACAGTTTTAACATAGAGGCTTTGGCTGCTAGATGGTGTTTAGAGATCAATCCAGGGTAGTTTCACCTTGTTTCAGTCAAGGAGAAACAACAGAGAGCATTTCATCACTATCGTTTGTATGCCCACCAGTCCCCTTGCCCTTGCTTGCTTGGTGTTTGTTTTGCATCACATGCTAGTAGCTTTTAGGTGGCAATGCATATTAACCCTCACAATCCATTTGCTTATGCTTATTGCATTTTATTTTCTTTTTCCTTTCCCCTGTATTTGATGTCTGTTCTATTCCCCGATCCCATGTCACTTTGTTTCCACTTCATCTCGTTTGCTGATCTTATCCCAGGGTGCTATTCGCACCAACCTATCCCTGCATAAGTGCTTTATCAGAGTAGAGGATGAGTTTGGGTCCTTTTGGACTGTTGATGATGAAGAGTTTAAACGGGGCCGTCATATTCAACGAGGCCGTCCTAGAAAATTCTGCCCTGATGAAAACTTTGGCGAGCTTGTTACACAGTAAGAGCTTTTACTTGCTTTGTGTGTGTGTGTGTGGGCGTGGGCGTGCTAGTTCCTCCCCTCCCAAATTTTTGTTTTCTGTTGCTTTTGCTTTGCATGATTTATCCATCTCATGTAGACTCGCATTTCACGAAATAGTGGCATTGCCTTTGCTGCAAAAGAAATCTCCCCCTTAAATGTCATGGTTGTACATGCATCGCACTGCTTCTTTGCAAATGCCTATGCTAACACTTTCTGACACGTTTATGGTGATACTTTGTTATAAGGATGTGTTCTTTATCATGCTGATGCTGGGTAATGCTGTATAACCAATTAGCAGGATGGTTTTAGGCTGTTTCCATATTGATAATTTTAGTTGGTCTTAACCCACCCCCCGTCCCCCGTATTCTCTCAATAAAATTTGCATTGCTACAACGAACAAATTGAAAGATTCAAACATGTTTGAAAACAATGCTCAAAGGCCATTGCAGTGGCATTTGTAAAGGTGCACAATAAATGTTTAAAAAATTAGAGCTGGAGGCTTTAAATTGCATATTTCTGTATGAAGACTCCTTAAAAATAAAAGGGGTAAGCCATTATTTCAACAAAGAAAGTAATGATACAGCACAGTGTTTTGGGGGGCGGGGTTATTACTGATTTAGGATGAGCATTGTTTTTAGTGGTCCCAGAGAGAAATTCCAAGTACAACCCACCAGGTGCCCTTGCTATGTTTTTCTTTCATTTCAGTAAAGTTTACTGAGCAAGAGAATGGAGGGATCCGATCAGTAGTATCTGACGGATTTTGCCCTTGCGTGTTTTCTTATTGGGCACATTTAGGTTGGACCCAGACTTACTAAACTTACCTCTGATGAGTCATAGGTCATTCAGTCCGATCCCCTGCTGAGGCAGGAAATCTCCTGCAATCCACCAGGATTGTGCTGTGAGTTAGTTCTGTAATTGAATTCAATGTGAAAAGGTAATCATGAGTTAATTTCCGGTGAAATCAGTGGGAACACAAGTCCTACTAAATTATGACCAACCCACTGTGTATTGTAAAACACTTAGTTTTTTAGGTACTTCCAACAACATGCTTCAGGCGTCATTAGATTATTCAGTGATACCTGACCAAAATAGGTACACAAAAGAATTTTATTTTTGCCTCTAAAAACATTGCATGGATTTCTGGCACAAGTCACTGCTTTGCAGTAGCTCCCTTCCAGTCAGAAGCCATGCCAAGAAGAATGGTGTCTCACACAGGAACAGAGGATGTGGGATGTTTGGGGATGGATGAATCGTTCTTTCTTTTCCACGCCCTACATGCTTTTGTGGGGGGCCTTCATTATAAGAAGTTCAGGAAAAACTGGTGGGTGCAACTGAAAAACAGACACCAACAAACTTGACCAATATGCCCTTCAGAGGTTCTCCCAGCTTCACATCCAAGAACAGCTCCCGCAGAGTTGGGAGAATGTTTAAATGATACGAAACTGGCTGACGCACTTGCTGGTTTCCCATGTTATAGGGAAAACAGTGTCAGTTCTGTGGGAAAGACCCATGTGAGCATCTTCTGCATGCCTCATATGGATGTTCTCCCAGCTGTGTGGGAGCTGCATAGAGGTATGTAGCTCAGGGAACATCTAAAGGGCACTTTCAGCTCTGAGACCAAAACATGACATTAGACCTGAGATACATATTCAGTGAAGGTGAGGGCAGTCAAAATAGCTATGTAGTTTAAAACATAACAAAAAAACCCCACTATGTTTATTATGTGTTGTCTTTTTTTTCTGGTATGGGAGAAAGCCTGGCCTTCTGGAAGTGCAAATTTGACTGTATTTAACTTTACCCTTTCTTTACCTATCTTCCTTGCGCAGAAACCCTTCACTTATTAAAAACATGCAGACCAGCCACACCTACTGCTCACCTCTCAGTGCTGCTTTACAGGTAAGATTAATGAGTGTGGCAAATATGTCACATAGGCGTGTGTGTGTGTCTTCCTACTCGTTTCAAAATATATTAGCCTTGCTCTAATTAGATATTAAATTTTAATTCCGTTAAACTTTTTTCTTAAGTGCATAAAGCATCATGGTCCCTGGAGGCAAACACATATCAGGCCGCTTCAGCATTAGCTAGATGCTTAGCATTTTGAATATTGTGGCAAAAAAATTAAAAGTTCACTTATTAATATTTATCAGCAGTATCATAATTTCCATCCTCTTATTTCAGAATTTCACTTGAGGCAAAAATACCACAAGTGTAATTACTCTAGCACAGCTATTAATGTGCTGAATGATAGGATACTGTATCACATGACCTTCTATTGTTCGTGGCTTTAAAGGGAAAGCAGATTCACACACAGAGAGAGATTTTTCTTTTAAGGATCTTTCAGATGCTTGTTTTTCTGTTATGAAATAGCTAGCACTTGCATCACGCTGGAAGAAAAGAGATGTCACTTTTGTGCTGCCGATAACAAATGATTTTAAGGGAAATGTCTAGATACTTTCTCACGTGGGTAAGCAGTTACAAATGCATAAACAAGCTTCTGAACATTTTCTAGACATGCAAAATTATAAAAATTATATAGGCCAACCAAAAGCAGGTGTTTTTTCACAGCTTTGTGTGCAAATTCCCTAGAAAACATTCTCACTACTTCCCCTCAATATGTTTGGTGTGGAAATAGATGTAACTAAATAAACATTTGTATGGTTGTCGCTGTAAAGAGATGTTTTGATTCTTCTATGCTGCTTCTCACACTTGAAAGGTCTTTAATTTTTGTGATGCACAGACCACGCATACCGATGGCAATCCACCTCGGATTCTGCTCAACAAGAAAATCCCCACTGATTATAACTGAGCTGGATTGCATACCCACACATGCATATGTGCGCGCGCACGCACGCACACGTTGTTTGTGTCTATGGAAAATGCTTCTGAAGGCATTCTACTTGGCCAATATGCAAAACTGTAGGTAGTGACATGACACAGTTGCCTGTACTCCACTGTAATAAGTTGTATTGTCATAAGCCTATCTAGATGCAGAGTCACAGAATACGTGCATTTTTCACGCCATAACATTTCTGAGAGCGTTTGCTGGACTTTCCCTTTTACTTTTAAAACAAGAAGGGGATTGATTAAGAAGGGAGTAGCAGCCCCACATTACCCCTAATTACTTCAGTTTATGTAGTAACTTCTGAAAAGCAAATGAAAGCATGTGCAAATGAAGCAACTGTAAATACCATTCATTAGGATCTTATTTTCCCTCGAGTCTTGTGAAGTGCGGTTTTTAAAGACATGCTCCGTCTGCGGAATAGTATTAAGATTACAAGCACATTTTGCATTCATGAGGCTGAAAGGCAAAAATGAAGTGATCCAGCATTCCTTCAGCTTCTGTTAGCTATGTGACTAATTTCAATTAATATGCTTATCATACAGAACAGTTCGTGTTTTAGTTCTAAGACATGTGTTGTTGTCGTCATCTCCCCCCCCCCCCGTATTATGTGATAACGTAACAGTAATTTCTGTTCTCCTGCACTACCATCATTTAACCTAAAAAAACCTAAAAAAGAAAACCAAAAAAGAAAAAGAAAAACATACACAAGAGGAAGGTGGTATATATTTCAAATAACATTTAATAAATTAAGAGTGCTTCCAGAAGGGAGTTTATTGTGGAATTGGTGCTTCTTGGGCACATATGTCTTTTTGCAGCGTCCACATGACAACATCAAAATGTCAGTCCCCCCTCCCCCCCAAAAAAATAATATTTCCCCTTACCACAGGAAATACAGGAAATAAAAACAACCCATTACACATCTGTAGTTACTGCTGGTGTAGAAGCTACTTAGCAGATTCATTCATTTATTTTCAGCAGATGAGCTATTTTCACACACCTGTCCTTCTGTTTGCTCCTCACCTGAGGACAACCTAGCCATTTTTTAAAAGGCGTGCACACACAGGTACGGAAATGCTTATGCACATGCCCAGAACAGAAAAGAACACTGGAGGGCCTTTGTGAACGAGGAACAAAACCCAAGAAGGCCCCAGAGACATTTTATCAAGCTTCACTCAGTGTTATGGACAGCAGTTGTTTCACAGTGAATATCCATGACTGAAAATGTAGAAATGTGTGGAAGATAACATGACGAGTACACGTGCAAAAAAAATCATGTGGCCACCATCTGGAAAACAATTATTTTGTTTCTTATGTTTCAAATTAGCTCCAGTTTATATACATGGCTCAGTCAGAAAGGGAGTGAGCATTTTTTAAAGCACTGCTTGTGAGTGTATAGAATTTTTTTCCTTGTTGAGCATATAGTGTCCCATCTCTTTTTGTTGGGACTCTCAATGCTCCGCATCTCTAGAAAGAATCCTAGTTCAAAAGCTGTGACTTTTAGGAAGCCTTGAGCAATTAAGCAGAATACAAAACCATGCAAAATGCCTTTTCTCTGCTGCAAAAACAAGCAAAACATCTTTGATGGCTTGATACTATGTTGTATAGCAATGTAAGCAACAAATGGTTGATAGACATGTGTTGGGAGATCATCATTTATCAAGCCATGTGCCCACATTTTGCTGGTTGTGGTAATAGTCATTACAACTAATTCCCATTCCATCATCTCAGCTTGGAGGACTACTGCAAACACAACTCATTAAGCATGCAAGCTGGCTTATATTGTTGGTGGATTTTCCAGGACATGGCACCTTCTTCATTCAGCTGTCACAAACCATTCTGCCATTCTCTTGTCATTCAAAGCCAAGAAACAGATTCCCCCCCCCCTCTGTTTCATGGGATATCCCCACATTCGCTTTCTTTCTTGTCCTATAGGTGAGGTAACTGTCTTCTGCAATAGTTTCCCAGAAGCATAGTATCTCTGTTTGCAATCCATCTGCTGTCAGCTGGCTCCCTAAACTCTTTCAGCAGGCAGCACTTCTACCCGTGATTTACTTCTCTGAGGCTAGACAAGGGTGAAACAACCGTCAGATCTACCGATATGCTCAACCTGGTGGAACACAAAGTGAAGCAAAAGGAATGAATGAACATCTCTGATGCTCCTGTTCTCCCTTGTTTAATTATGTGTTTCCCACGTTCTCTTTGTAGTCTCCCCTCCTAAATCACAAAGCATTTTCAAGATATGACAGGAGCCTAGTAAAAGGAGGAGGCAACTCTAAGTTTGTAAAACATCATTATCCCTTTATATACAAAGATAGAAAGTTCCAACCAAAGGGCTGTGTCTAGTGACTCATGGGGAAGCTGTGAAAAAATGTAGAAAAGTGGTACTTATAAGTGGTGCATCATGTGCCTTTGGATCACGGCCCTGAGGGCTTTTGAGGGGGGGAAAACACCATTAGAATTTCCAGATTAGCATTTCTGATCCACATCTCAGAATGTTGCCATGTGAAGATCCCCTGTTGCTTTCTATCTTGTTGCTTCTGAATGGAATTTGTCCATTTGGCCACCTGTGGTTTTTGGAGGGTGGGGGGGAATAGCAGGTGCTTTTCCTGTTCTGGCTCTTCCTAAATAAATTACTTTACTGCAATTACAAGTTATCTCGGTGGTGGGAAGTGCGTGACTCATTATTTCTCAAACTGCAGGAAGCATGAGTCTTATGTTCCCCACTTCATCAAAATTATTTTTCTGCATCTTGAATAAAAAAAGATTAATATAATCCTCTTCGTTAGAGTAGTTTTTTGATTGCACTGCATAGAGATAGGGACTGTGCTTCGGGGAGGGCCGCTAGATAGAGCATAAAAGCAGCAGACTTCTGCAGCCACCAGTGACGACAGTGTTGAATCTGTTTCTTCAGGTTACACTGCAGTAAGTAAAGAGTCAAAACATCTCAACGTTCAGCAATGCCAGGTAGTTCAGTATGGACTAACTTGCAAATTGTTTCCTCCATAGCACACATCCACACTGTGATTAGCTGGTGGGTGTTTTTGTTTAGTGCTAATTTCTTCAAAAAGCCTTTCCCCCCCATCTCAGATAGTCTGAACACTAGGAGAGCCAGAATCTCCTACTTTTTGTAAAAAGCATCTCTCAGAAATTAATTGCCCTTATATTTCATTTATTTATTTTAATAGATTTGTGTCCCATATTTAAAAAGAGAAATTCTCAGAAGGCAGCACGTTAAGGCACATGGACCAAATAAATATGTAACTGTAATATATAAAATGCATAATTTAAAAGTAGGAACAGTCAATAACACTAAAATAATAAAGAGAATAAATAGCCAGGGCATACATTAAAATAGCAGCTAGCCCCAGTAGAACATTAAAATGACAAAACAGTCACAGTTAAAAGGAACCACAGATTTCACCAGCCCAATTAAAATCATTAAAAAAAAAACCAAAACATTGCTGCAACAAACAGAGGGCCTGCGAATGTGAGGCCACAACTGAAAAACCCTCCTGGCTTGTGCCCACCAGCCTGATTGCTCCCAAAGACAGGCATATGTCGGGTCTCAGAAGTGCAGGCAAGCGAGGGGCTGTGTGCAGAGTTTTAAAAGGTTTAACACAGGAGTTGGATTGGGCGGAGGTATCCCTTGGCTGAGCCTTGCCAGTCTCCACTCATGGCACAGAACTCCCCATTCCGCCCAGAAAACAGATGGGCAGACAGAGGTACTGCTGCTAAGAGGGAAGGGGCTAACCTAGCCTGCAATTTGCTGGATCCTGAGCTGGCCCAGCTGCCATCACTTGACAGCATTGCCCCCAACTCAGTACTGATCACTGCTGGTTTCAGGCTGAAACAGATAGGCCTCCTCTCACTTCGCCTTCTGCCTCAGCCAGTGTGAGATATGTAAAATGTGGCTGCACGTGTACTAGTGGTGCCTGGAATGTTTCCAAGAACACAACTACTCCACCTCCAATGCTGTTTTAAATATTTCTTTTAAATATCTATCATCTATATCTATCTATCTATCTATCTATCTATCTATCTATCTATCTATCTATCTATCTATTATTGCTTAAAGGGCTATCAACTTCCTGCTGCCCCTCCTGCTTCCACATGGCCCTTTAAATCCCACAAAAAAGTGGACCCCAGTCAACCTCTCTCTGGCCTAACTCCTCTTTACCCTTTTTGATGCTATGTGTATTTTGCGATCTTGCCCCTTCCAGCAATGCAGGAGGCACCATTTCTATGATTTCTCCCTCCCTGTTCTCTTTCTCCTGCACCTCCGCTCACTAGGAAATTGCACTAGTAGAGTAGGACAGGGCTGTGTCTTTATTGCATTTTAAGATGCAAACAGACTAGTCTTGACTCTGTCCAGGGAGTTGGTCTAGTGGATCACATATTGGTTGAAACCTGGCAGGCCTTTGTTGTTATTCCAGTGCAGCCGCATACTTCTTGGGTGGCCATGGGCCCAGTCACTTGCTCTCAGTCTTAGCCCTTCATTTTTTTAAGTGGGAATGAAACTGTCTTGCCTCACTAAATTGTCATAAGTCTCAGTGAAATGAAGGTTGTAAAGACCTTGGCACTAGAAATGAACTCTATAAAGAACAAGTGAGGACTTCATCTCAGGTTTGCAAGTGCAAAGAAATGGTTTATCAGTTCATTTTCTGTAAAGAACATGCACTTAAGTCCAATTCTTGCACTATTTTCTATTTGAATATAAGCTAGTGAATATCTCATTTTTATATCTTAAGAGTTTGTATTGACCACTTAACAGAAATCTTCCAAACTAGACTTTACTCTGGCTCAGGGAATATTGAATATGAGGGCCTATTTACTGAAGTTCCAGTGCAGCTCAGAACTGGCATGGTTAAATCACTATTTGGCAATTTGACTACATTTGACAAGCAATGTGAGAACAAAGCAGCCAAACACTGCTGCTTTATTCATTTCCCTGGAATTTTGTGGGAGTCCAGTGCAAGTCACATCCATCCAAATGAAAGTTGTATCAAAGCAGATACCACAAGTCAAAACAAGAATATGGAAATAATGTTACCAGGATGTGGCCTAAAATATTTGCTCTTGAATATGATTACGTTTTTCATGAATGATACACATTAGAAGAGCTCAGAAAACATTCCGGTCCCAATTACTTCCCCTAAACTAAATAACCTTTTCCCATCAACTCACATTCAGATCCATCCAAGCTGTTAGTCCTGCATACTTGGGTGTAATATTCACAAGCACAGGCATGTGGAATTACACCACAAGGAGGTACATGGGAAGATGGTAAGGAGTTCATAGTACAAAATGAGCGAACAGGAACACAGGAAGCTTCCTTTTGCCAAGTCACACCACTGGTCCACCTAGTACACTTGAGTGGCACCAGAGCTCCAGAATTTCAGACATGAGTTATGAGCTCTATCTGGTGACACTAGGAATTTATCCTAGTGCCATTGGTGCTAATGTAAATAGCAGCAAGGGGACAATTTTTGAGGTAAGGCATTTTTAAAAAACCCTTCACCTACACTATGGTCCCAATCCAGATTGCCTGCATTCTGGGTTTGTTTCCTTTTTTAAATAAACAACCAAGGCCAGATCTATAATTTAGCATATTTAATTTGTCCCAGTCATCGTTTGAATTCTTCCCTGAGTGTGAATGGGGTGATATTGTATTTGGTAGTTACTACAAGTAGAAAACAGAGCTTTGTGAAATCTTAGCTATGCTCTAGCCAGTGGTGGAAATAATTAAGTGGACATTTTATCCATTATATTTAATGAAAACATAGTGCAAACAGTGTTACCTTGCAGCTGATCTGTGGCACATGTATGAGCATGTGTTGCTATGGATTCTTATGTCTTGTTCTTTGACTCGACAGGCTTCAATGGCTGAGAACAGTATACCTCTGTACACTACTGCTTCCATGGGAAATCCCACTCTGGGCAGTTTAGCCAATGCTATGCGGGAAGATCTTAATGGTGCAATGGAGCATGCGAACAGTAATGGGAGTGACAGCAGCCCAGGACGTTCCCCTATGCAAGCAATGTAAGTAAAGAGGAATGTTGCTGCTGTTTACATTTATCTCCTGTCTCTCTCCCTCTCCCTGCCCCTCTTCCAATGAAGCCAAAAATATAAACTCTAGAAATGTTTGTGCCAACTTGAAGAAAAGGAACCATTTACCTTTAGTCTGGTCTGACAAATCCACCTGGGCATTGTTAACTCACTTTTCACTCAGTCCTTTGGCTTGTAAACCACCAGTTTGCAGAAATAGCATTCTGAAAATGCATTTCTTTGGGAGATTTTTTTGTCTCTTAATGCATTGTTTCCACTTGGATCCTTTAATGAATCTGGAAAGATCTATTAATCACCGTTTTTCCATGGTGGCTAAAATGGAATCTTCTTGTTCACAGAGATTCTACTCTTGAGCACAAGATGCTAGGGTCAAATCCATTAAAGATATTATAGTGCCACTGTTTCCATTTACCACCTGTGTTGAAGACTTTCAGTAAAGACCTGGAATTATCTAACTTTCACATAAGCTTTGTGCAAGCAAGTGAATCCGGATGAATGCTCAAGGAATAGGTGGGGTCTGGTAGAGCAACCTAAGGCCTTCTGTCATCTGCACAGGAAGGGGGAGCATGCGACACCTGTGCTGTACTTGGGTTCATTCAGACATGCCCACATAGAACTAATCCATGGTTGATCATTACATGCAGCCCAAGGGGCTGGAACCCACTAAACTGGCACGCTGGCAGAAGCCAGCACAAGGTCTTTTGCTAGCGCAACTGAGCTTCCACCCCCTCCCCATGCCGCCCCACACCTCCCCCAAATCTGCTCTGCTGGGTTGGGAGACAGTCCAGAAGGTTGAACGGGGACAGGGGAAAGTGAAGATGACTTGTCTGGCAAGCGGGAATATGCACTGATGGAACGATCAGAAGAGCATGATGCTGAATTCCTCCATGTATCTTCCCTGTGGGCTTCCAGAAAAATGTGTCTGGCCACTGTTATAAAACTAATGTTGGGTATAAAGCACAATTCTTACACTAAACAAGTGGACTCTTATATATTGTTCGCTAAGCTGGCTTTAAAGTTCATACATTTATTTCCAAACTACATGAGTGCTGGAAAGTTTCGTCGTTGCAAGAGGCATGCAGCAATTTGCAAGCCACCAAATTCTGTGGGGAAATGGCTAGCTCTAAACTTTCATCAGGAGCTTTGCAATTGTGCGGAATAAGCACAGGGTCATCTGTGATAACCAGGGCAGAATGATCAAACCAACAACACATTTTGTTGCAAGTCCCCAAAATTGTACATAGATTAACTGGCACTGCAAATAACTCTTTCCTCCACTTTTAGAGGTACTGGAAGTGACTGTAGCAAGCTGTATCTCAGAACGTGACCGTGAAATTATTGGTCCTGTTGCCAAAAGATCACATAGCCAATTAATAATATGGTTAAAAGAATTAATTTGTAGCCCTTCTACTTCAAAGTAATATGAATAAGGCATTGACAAAAGTAGGTCTAAATCAAAAGGTAGGAAAGCATTAACCTAGCGCCACCCTAATAATTAGTTGTGAAGGTAATTAGCATTTAATGGTTTTTAAAAAGTTTCCCACCTGCATAATATGTTGAGCAGGGGGTAAAGGAGAAAGGAAATCTAAGGCTCATAATACTTTGATATTTCAGCATTTTAAATCAGTGCACATTGTGCTTTGAAAAAAAATATCTTTAAAGATGGCAACATTCATTTTTAATTAATAATTAATTTGAACATTGTCTTTTGCCATTTACTTCAAAACATTTGAATGTGTTTAGTTTTTACAGGGATTGTTTGTGCAGTATTAATTAGCATTCCCAAAGCAGAATGACATGACATTCCTCTAGCGCTGTTTGACTGGATTCATCTTCAGGCAGTTGTACATGCAAATACTTTTATTCTCTCCATGACTATGTTAAAAGATTTGATAGTTTCTAATTCCTAGAAAAGTTGCTGGCATGTCAGAATTTTGCAGGAGTAAAGCATCTAGTTCCCCCATGGATGAGTTATTTAAATTATGCACTTAAGATATTTTTGAAGCCAATATTTGGGTTGGTTTTTTTTTTTTAATGGAGTTAGGACAACTAGAAAGTATTAGAGAATTAGTGACAGTGTTGACATACTTTGAAATCAAATTCCCACCACTCAGTTTGCATCTGTGACACACCTTTAGGGCAAGGAAGTACAAGTTGTTTGACATCTGAAAACTACATTAAATACTCTTGTGATCATGTGTACGCACTTTCTATGACAAGACCCAGATTATTACTAAAGTTAGAATTCTACAGTAAAGAGCCAAGGCAGCCATGTATGACTCACAGCCCACTGCCACGCTAAATTATTTTTGCTATGCATTGGTTTTTATCAAATCACAACTTTTTGGGATTATTTTTGTTATTTCACTACAAGGGGATGTTTTGCATCTTCAGTTAACCATTGTGTAGTTAAATACTTGCAAGTATTGCAGTGGCATCAGTATACATGTAACATTGCGCCTTCAGTACAGTCAAACCTCAGTTGTTAAACGCAATCCGTTCCGGAAGCCCGTTCAGCTTCTGAAACGTTCAACAACCGAGGCGCAGCGTCTGATTGGTTGCAAGAGCTCCTTGCACTGGAGCGGAAGCCGCGTCGGACATTCAGCTTCTGAAAAAATGTTCAAAAACCAGAGCTGTTCAGGAGCCACAGTTTGCATTTCATAAAGAGACACTTAAAATAAAAAATAATGAGGAACATAATGAAGGGAAGGACAGGGGTGGGGAAATCTTACTGTAGCACAACCACAGGTTAGAATTCTTGCACTGTTTATACATGTTATGTCTCGGTATTGGCTGTGTTTATAGTTAAATAACATTGCTTTGTTTGTTCTTCCATTTGGCTTGGATTTGGTTTGGAGGGTTCAAGCTTCTTACATGCTTAGCACTCATGGGAATAAGAGGAGAGGTCCTCTTGTGGGCAGGAGGGGGGCAAGTTTACTGGTTCACTTTGCTTTTTATTATGTATTTTGGTGTCTTCATTTTGTATTTTTATGTTGTGATATTCGGATGAAGGGCAGTATACAAATTAAATAAATAAATAAAGCTTTAACCTGTAAATTAGAAAATAGAAGCATCATCACAGAGTTGCCCACCTCCATTTCATCTCTGGTCACTGGCCATTTAAATGAGGGATAGACCACACTTTCATTTTGGGGTAGCATTCGAAAGTAGGCAACATCTATCGCAATCTCATCCCACTGTGCAGAAGGCATGTGTGCTGCTGTCTGCTACAGCTGTGCATGTTTTCATAAGGAAATTCCACTCACTTTTTCATGACAGAATGACGTATGAAGTAGGCAGTGTAATAGTCAAGATGCTGGTGGTGGCAAATGGAATAAGCAAAGAGAAATCCCACAGAAACCAGGTCTGCAGACTCCTACTTTTGGTGTCAGAGCATAGGCTACCCATCTCTGACGTACAGTCTGCACTTCACATAGAGCTAGATGATGCATCTGGATTTTTGTCTTCTGCCAAATTGTTGCTTCAGCTTTTCACAATGCAGTGCATCCAATTTTTACAAAGCATTTTCTTCAGCTTCAAAATTCAGCAAGGCACTAATAGCAGTACCTGGGCATTTCCATTAAAGTGGTATTTTCAAGATGGGACTTGAAAGGATACATGGTCGTCTGCAGATATTTCCCCCGGTGGGAGGGGTGGAGACCAAATAATTCAAACTAGCAGAGATTCAGGGCTACCACTTCTGGTAGATCTAGTAACTGAGCAATGGCAAAGTACCTGAAAAACTTTGTGTACCAGATCTGCCCCTTGATTGTTTCTCGGTTGGGTAGACATGCGATCTTACCTATGGGTAGACCTGAAAACCAAGCCGGTGCTAAAACTAAGAAACGTGAATTTCTTCCCCTGGCTCCCCTCACCCCGCCTTTAATTAAATGAACTGGTACAACAATCTCTCTCTCTCTCTCTCTCTCTCTCTCTCTCTCTCACACACACACACACACACACACAAACACAAACACACTTTTTGTTGTTGTTTAGTCGTGTCCGACTCTTCGTGACCCCATGGACCAGAGCGCGCCAGGCACTCCTGTCTTCCACTGCCTCCCGCAGTTTGGTCAAACTCATGCTGGTAGCTTCGAGAACACTATCCAACCATCTCGTCCTCTGTCGTCCCCTTCTCCTTGTGCCCTCCATCTTTCCCAACGTCAGGGTCTTTTCCAGGGAGTCTTCTCTTCCCATGAGGTGGCCAAAGTATTGGAGCCTCAGCTTCACGATCTGTCCTTCCAGTGAGCACTCAGTTTGTTAAAAACACCAAGCATGTCAGCATAGCAACACTGGATTATACTCCAGGGTTATCATAGCTCCTATAATCCCCTTCCTCCTAGCAAAATGAGTATAACAATGCTGGTTTACTTTGCAGGGCTGGCAAAGCCCATGTTCTCAGCCACAGCCCTGGTGGGTATCATAATGCTGGACCTTTATCTATTTCAGCAGAGTAATTTTTAAAACGTTTATATACTGAAGGATTAAGTAACACTTTGGGGTGTGAAATAAGACCTAAGAAAGAACTCCTGTCTTTGCTGCTACCTTTTTGGTCTGGACATGACAAACCTCTCTCCAATCACAGCTAATGCTAAAGTCCTGGATTGTTTTGAGCACAGTAGAAATCACTTCTCCGCTGGGGTAGGCCAGCAGAAAGGGCTGATAAAGAAACTCTAGTTCTTTCTCTGAAGTCTAGACAATGGGTGATTCACTCAAGGCTTCTCTTTGCCTAATTGGCTAGATCTTCTTTCCTAAATGTCAGTCACTGATATATGACTTCATTCTTCCACTAAAAACACTGAGAGGCAGGAGCAGGTTAGTTTCTCACAACACAAATGGGACTAGTTCCTGCATGGTTTGCCTTGTATCTGCAGGTGCTAGGAACCTCCCCCCCCCAAAAAAAAAAGGGGGGGGGAAAGAATGAGAGCTGGGAATCCAAGGATTATGGTTCATCCAGGGAGGGCATTTCCCTCTGCTTGAGGACGCCCATGAAAAGCACACAAAGTGATGTTCAAATGTCAAGACAGTTTATACTGTTAAAAGGTAAAGGTACCCCTGCCCGTACGGGCCAGTCTTGACAGACTCTAGGGTTGTGCGCTCATCTCACTCTATAGGCCAGGAGCCGGCGCTGTCCGCAGACACTTCCGGGTCACGTGGCCAGCGTGACAAGCTGCATCTGGCGAGCCAGCGCAGCACACAGAACACCGTTTACCTTCCCGCTGGTAAGCGGTCCCTATTTATCTACTTGCACTTTTGGGGGTGCTTTTGAACTGCTAGGTTGGCAGGCGCTGGGACCGAGCGACGGGAGCGCACCCCGCCGCGGGGATTTGAACCGCCGACCATGCGATCGGCAAGTCCTAGGCACTGAGGTTTTACCCACAGCGCCACCCGCGTCCCCTTTATACGGTTAGCTGGATATAATTATCCGCTAGCATTCAAAGCAAAGGTATTGATACCATCCTAGGTAGTTACTTCTACTGAGCACCTTGTACGGTGATACTCTTCTTTTCCTTTACAAAATATACTTCCCTGCCATAAAGTAAATTGTTTTTAACAATTCC
Source organism: Podarcis muralis (assembly GCF_964188315.1). NCBI lineage: Eukaryota > Metazoa > Chordata > Lepidosauria > Squamata > Lacertidae > Podarcis > Podarcis muralis. The sequence goes on from NC_135656.1 coordinate 95,784,059, forward strand.
AGTAGGTGTATCCTTTAAACTTTATCACAAACTATAGAGTGCCTTGTTAACATGACAGCTAAGCAAGTATAACACTCCTGCAGAAATCTTATTGCCATCCGATTCACTGCTTTTCTTTATAATACACTGAAAATCCTTCTAATCTCTCCTTACCCCTCCACTCCACTCTTTTGAAACATTAGAAAGTAGTCACATAATTACAGCTTGGGGACATAACACTTTCATCCTGACATGCTCCAAAGGTAGCCACAAAGCAAATTGTTCCATGCTGTGTGCGCCACTAGAGCACAGTGGCTTTAAACAACAGTCAGCTTTATTAAAAACTCCTCTCTTCCCAGAATGGACAAACAAAAGAATTACTCGGATGTAAACATAAGGGAAAGTTGCACTCAGTGAGTTATTTATAGTTAACCCCTTCAGAAGAAAGAGTCACTTAAGTTAAAAGGAATGACTGGGAATTCTGGTACCAAGGAAGGAAAAGCAAAGTCTTTTTTTAAAACTCCCAGTACTGATCTTTGGAGACTACCTTTCTTTTCTTTCTGTTGTCTCTTCCCTCGCCCCCCTTCCCAGCTGTAACAGGCCTTATAAGACTTTTATATAGGAATTCTAAACCATGTGGGACATATAAAATATTCTGCTCATCAACTCTGAACAGTTATGGGGTTTCGAGTAATGTGTGAACCAATGTTTCTTTCATTTTCACATTTCTCAATGGTATCCTAGCCCAAAAAAAGAATGTGAGTATTCTCAGATTGGTTATTTTAGGAAAGCAGTGCTTATCTACGGGCAGGATATACTCAAGTTACTGTAGCATATGGGGACGCAAATGAAGCCCATTGTCCCATCTAATACGGTATCGCCAACTCTGATTGGTGGTGGCTTTCCAAAGACTTGGATAGAGGTTTTTCATGCCCATAATTCTACCTGAAATCCTTTAACTGGAGGTGTTGGGAATTGAATCTGAGACCTTATACACTGATAAAAGAGCTGATGTGCTTTGAATGTATAAGCATGAGAAGGCATGTGCTCTGAACCTGTGCTATGGTGGCTTTTTGCCCAATATCGCTTATACAGTGGTGCCCCGCAAGACGAATGCCTCGCAAGATGAAAAACCCACTAGATGAAAGGGTTTTCCATTTTTTGATGCGCTTCGCAAGACGATTTCCCCTATGGGCTTGCGAGTCTTGCGATTTTTTTTCACTCCCCCCCTTTTTCTAAGCCGCTAATAGCCTTTTAGCCGCTAAGCCTTTAATAGCCGCTAAGCCGCTAATAGCCTTTTAGCCGCTAAGCCTTTAATAGCCGCTAAGCCGCTAATAGCGCTAAGCCGCTAATAGGGTTGCTTCGCAAGACGAAAAAACCGCTAGACGTAGAGACTCGCGGAACGGATTATTTTCGTCTTGCGAGGCACCACTGTACATTTTATAATTATGGATATTAACGAGACTTTCTGTTGAGGAGAACTAAAATAAAGGGAGTACAGTCATACCTCGGGTTGAATATGCTTCAGGTTATGCTCTGCAGCGACCCGGAAGTTACGGAATGTGTTATTTCCAGTTTTCACCTCATGCGCAGACACTCAAAATGACATCATGCGCAGAAGCAGCGAATCATGACCCACGCTTCAGGATGCGAACGGGGCTCTGGAACAGATCCCGTACGCATCCAGAGGTACCACTGTATATGTCAGATTCACAGTACAAATGTTTCGCGGCTACCGTTTCGTCTGCTTTGAGGTCCATTCTAAAACGCAGCCTTTGTTGTGGATGTTGAAGGAGAAACAGGTTTTCCCTTCTCCCAAATCTTGGTTCCCATCTTTCTGAACTCTCTTCAACCTGGTGAATACAAATCCGCCCTGCTAGGAACATAGAAGGGGACCCCTTTTCTGGGGCCACTTTAAAGGTGATGCTGCACCCATGTCTCTCACAAGCACTTGATGGAGGTTTTCAAAATCCATTAGGTTAAGTATATTTCTGCTCAGCAACCCTAACGTCCAAACACACAGATCAGAAATGAACCTTTAACCCTGCGCAGCTATATCTGGTGCCTGGATTCAGCACCTACTGTGATACAGCAATGTCAAGCTACAAGGGAATGCAAGCATATAAATAGGAGAATTACACAGAGAGATTTCACATATTTGCTGTTAAATTTGACAACACAGGATTATTCCTCCATGCCATTCACACATATGTAAAAAGTTTCAGTAGGAAAACGCTACATGTGATTTTGAAAATCTATATAGAAAGCTGTGGATCTAGCCAAACAGATCTTGTGTTTCTCAAAGCAGTCATAAAAACCGCCCATGAGAGGCAGCCCTTGGTAGTCCAGGAAGTAGTTCCATCACTATAAGGGTACAATGAAAGTGCCACAGGTTGACTGGGGTGTTGTTTATAGTGCATTTTGCTGCCTCGCGTTACGAGCAACTGTTATATAGTTCACGTTTCCCTACAGGCTTTCATAAACTAAATAACTCAGCAAAAGGATCATTTCTTCCCGGTGATCCTTTTCAGGAAAAGCTGTATGTTGAGGCAAATGCCTCTGTCTTGATGTAGCAATGCACAGTTCAAAACCCTGAACTGGATGAAAGATTTGAGGTGCACTTGACACATCTGGAGAGTTTCAAAGCCCCCTACTAATATTAATGAATGTTTGCATTTCATTCATTTCAGTTTCTGAAACTATCATGTGGCTTGCTTCCCTTTTGGCAGCTAAATGGGCTATTCTCCTTCTCATGGTGCGATTCCTGGTTTCACACCAAGTGGCTGTTGCTGATCAGTATAACAACAGGCAATTCTACGTGTGTGTTTTTTCTGGGGTTGTGTCATTCCCATCCACTCAGAACGTCCCAGCTATTTCAAACCACTTCAAAGTGAAAGTTTACATACTGGATTATTATTTTTATTTTGCCTTGCCAAATTAAAAGGGTTAGATTTTGTTGACTGCAACATCCAGGATTGCGGGTTATAAATCAAGAGAGACTTGGAACTTACCCTTACTTTATTTTCGGGGATTACTTTAAACACCAGTTATTTACAAAGGAAACTGGATTTTCCTTAACGGGTCGTATTATTACTGTTCACATGATATTGCCAATAAAATCTGATTCCCTTTTATAAAGTCTCTTTAACAAGACACTGCTTACTTGCTGGGGTATTTTACATATCAAAAGCTACCAAACAACAAAAAAGAGGAAGGTAATTTGTATTTGTAAAGGGGTTGTTGTGAATATGATTTACGGACAACATTTTTCAATTGTTATCATGCCCGTTTTGTATAATCAACCCTTGTTCCCCCATGGGTTATTCACGTGCTATTCTATAATGAGAAATTTGGCAGATCTCATCTCTTTAGTGCATCCTTAGTGCCCACCACGAGCTGAGGATCATGTTCTGCCTTGTTTACAGCTGACAGCGTTATTATTCTCATTAGGACTCTGCTTTCTTATCATATTGTTGTGTTGAGCGAGCCTTTTCCTCTCCGTTTGTGTTTCCTGGCAGGGCTTTTCTTCCCTTATTGACAGTTTGTAAAAATATGCATTAATTTGGAGTTTAAAGCATGTATCATGGTGTCTCTTTGCTGTGTTTGCTTGAAGTTGATTAATGATAGAACCTCACTTGGGGTCGTCCTCTGGAGACTTGCCTCACAGGTTCTGCATGTTAACTAGAGAAGCAGAACACACAGTAACCGATGATTAGCCCAGCCTCCAGAAGCTCAGTGGGCTGATAAACCACTGTTTTGCTTTACAGATGCTTATTTCATTTATTTATCCGAAGATTGTATTAATCAAGCTAATGTGTCACTCGAGAGCATTTTCCCTAAATCCCACGAAGAAACCTTAAAGAAGCAAAGGCTTGCTTCCTGGTTTTATTTTCTATTGAATCTTGGCGTACTTAGGATTTCTCTACCCCCACTCCCCCGTTGCCCTTTGCAGCCAAACTAAGATTCACAATGTGACATGTATTTGTGAAAAAACAGGCCGGGGGGGGGGGGGGAGAGAGCTGTGCTCCATATCAACCGTTAAAAAGGGGGAGAGTTTCAAGCACCTTAGGATCTCTCCCCCTTTGTCATTTTCCTTGTTTGGTAGGAGAGATTGTATTTCCAGGTTCTTGGAAACCTTTGGGGGGAAAAACTCCAGTTGCTATAAAATGATAGGTGTTTTAATTATACAAAAATAGGTGCTTTATTCTAAAGAGCTGAATAACCTTTTTGAATTGTGGGTCACTTTTTCTAACCCAAACAGGGTTGGTTGTTTTTTTTTTAAGTAATTAATTGCTCACCAACATTTCCTCTTTCCTTTTCTTATGTTCACAGGCACCCGGTTCATGTTAAAGAAGAACCATTAGATCCAGATGAAAATGAAGGCCCGCTGTCCTTAGTGACAACAGCCAATCACAGTCCAGAGTTTGACCACGACAGAGATTATGAAGACGAAAATGTAAATGAGGACATTGAATGAATATGTCTGTGATGTGATCCTGCAAATGAAGATCACGGGGAGGGAGGAAAAAAAACATATACTTCAAAATTAGCTGTGAAACCTCTCCCCCATTATTGTACAGTCTGGAGGAAACACTTGGTCCATTTTGACAGCTATAAAGTACGTTAACTCTTAGTGCCATCAAGTATCCCATTTGGGAGTATTTTTGATTTTTCTACTTTTTGTTGAAAAAAAACAAAACAAAGGAATTTGTACTCTGTGCATTGGATGGACTTGTTTGGTACTTGGGATTCCCTCTCGCAGTCAACATCAGTGTTGTAAATTTGTTCAACCAATTCATTTATCCACAATTTGGCAGCAGACTTTGGACTGCAATTCTTCCAATTTGGGACACCGAAGACATCAAGCTGAGCATGTACACATAATTGCAGATCAAGCCTTTGCCCAGATTTTGAGGATTCCAATGGACAATATTTGCACAGTATCGCATGTTGATTATCACTGCCTTCACTTTTTCTTTCTTTGCTTCCATTTGGGATGGGGAAGTCGTGTGCGTGTGTGCACACGTGCATCTACATGTGTGCGTGCATAAGTGTGTGTGTGTACTGAAGAGGGGTTAAAAGAAAATTCTCCCAATTTTTTTAGTGTATAACTTTGATTTCCCCCCTACTTCTCCTTCACCATTTTAAGTTCTGACCTCAGGCCTCAACTGGCCAGAGCCTTTTGAGGCTTAAATGTTTTCTGTACTTTTGTGATGAATGTTAATAGGTGTTTTTATTATACAAAGCTGAATGTCCTTGGAATTGTTTGTAGTTCTTTTTCTACCATTCATTCCAGTTTCCTTCAGATGCCATCATGTTTTCTTTAGCTATGGAAAACATTCCAGTTTGGGCTATATTCCCACTCCTCACCCCCCCCCCCCAAAAAAAAGAAAAAGGTTTCAAAAGCTGCTGTAACCGTGTGCAAAGATATCTTTGATCAGAAAGAAAGGTAGTTGCAAGAATTGAGAATGAAAGGCAAACCAGCACAAAACAGTATATAGGATGCGGTGCAAATTCATTCCACAGAGCAGTGTATGTTGTTATCATCGTTCAGAGTTTTGTTTCTGGGCTTTCATTTCTTTTTTTGCAGTAATGGTAAATATTTAGTAACACAAACTTTTAACAGCACAAAAAACACTGAACATACACCATGCAGGGTTTTATTATGTCAGAAATGAATATAATCGTGGAAAGCTCTTAGCCTTTTAACCTGAGTTTCTGGGACATCAAATGCTTCTGGAATATCTAAAATACCAATCTGCCTATACATATTTTCGATTCACGTTCGAAAGTGGGCATTATGGGAGCATTGTACGTGATTAAACAGTTTGAGAATTGACTGGTGGTATCCATCAGCTTGAATACAATTTAGGTTTTGGATTCACCTTCTAGGGAAGGCCCACTAGTTGTAAAGTGTTAATAATTTTAACTCTGCAAACTGCAGTTAAGAACATTACACAATACTACACCAACCAGTATCAGAAACTGACAACTTGAAACCTGTGGGTGAATTAGCACTGTTGCAAGTTGCAGCATTCTTCAAAGCAAATGTGGGCAGGCAGCTGCTGTTAGAACATTGGTACCCATTGATCACCGCACATCTAAACACTTTCCATTCTCCAGCCACTTCTCCGTAACTCACTTATTTATGTCGGACTATAGCTTTTTAATTTCAAACGCCTTTCTGTTTTTTTTAATTTATATTCTACTTTTGTACCTTTCCCCCTAAAATTACCAAAGATATTACACAAAGGTAAATTATGTTCTCTGTTATATGCTTTATCTTATGAAGCCAAATATCCTCTTATTGTTGATCAAAGGAGGTGAAAGAATTTAGAAGCAAATGTCAAGATACGGGCTATGGCTAACCTGAGAAGGGAAACTGCTCCTTTATTAGAGTCTAAGTTAGAAGACCAAGTAGATTGCTGAACCAAAGTTGTTGTTGTTTTGTTTTTTGTTTTGTTTTTGTTTCTTTACAGGGACCAAATGTATTTCTGTAAAGAAAGACCTTTTAAGGCTAAAGCTATGGAACAGTATTAAGTGAAGGGAGCATGTAAGGACAGCATTTCATCCTGAGAAAACAGGAGAGTAGTCTAATTTTCCTGCAAAACAAAGGAGATGCTTACATAATATTCAGAAGAACTCTCGCAACTTAAACTGAACCATATAATAGTATCTCAAGAATTTTATTTTCTAACCTTTTGTTTGGTCTCCGGCCTTGCAAATCCTATTCACTTTTGTTAAAAGCAAATTGCAAGGCAATTTCTGTTTAATTTGCTTTAATCTGTGCACAGGACCTTAGAGTGATTGTGACTGTTGTTGTGTTTGGGGTTTTTTTTCCCCTTTGAAATTTGGTCAGCATCTTCCATGCAGAATAACACTCCTGTCCCCTTGTAAACTTTGGTACCATTCAAGTCAATGGGAGATTTTTGCCATTAACTTCAACTGGATGCAAATTGCTGCATCCTTTACTGACAGTGAAATATATAAAAACACAACTTCCCACCCACCCCCTATTCCTGATTTTGTTTTAATTTAAAGGAGGGCAGTCTGTGGTCATTTGAAACATTTTGGAAACAAACCGTATTCAGGCAGCGCCATGGCGTGCAGGAGATGGCCAGGGGGGATCACAAGAAGCGATCCCTGTGCTTCAAAACTGAGTGGTTTTGCTGGTTAGCTTGGTATTCCAAAAGGGGATAAAAATCTGGTAGATTAGTTCATTCTCAGCATGTGTAGCTAGACGAGTAAAGATAACAGCATGAGAAACTGTTAGTACGCATACCTCAGTTCAAACTGTTAGGGAATGAGTAATTTTTTTTAAAAAAACCTACATTTCACTCAGTTGCACTTAGTTATATGTCTTGCATGCATAGTCTAAAGACTGTAGCAAAATAATAAAAGAGAAAATGAAATAATAAAAAATTAGACTTACCGTATCTTGCAGGTATCACTGACCTGCAGAAGAACCAAGAGAAAAATCTCAGGCTTTACATCAAGCAAACTTTGCTATTTTTTACAAATTTCTGATTCTGTGTCCCTTTCAATAATAACAATTGTTCCTATAGGGTGGGGTTTATTATGTTGTACATATATAGCCCAATGTGTCTCTGTGATCCTTTTTGTCTTTTGGTGGGTGGGATGGGGCGGCAGGGGAAAGAAATGGGGAGGGAGAAGGTCCTTTTTTAATAAAAAAAAATATCATTCCTCAAAAGGAATAAATGCATACCTGTTAAAACACCCTTTGCTTTTTGTGCAACTGCTTTATATAAACTATACTTTTAAAAAATGCTTTGGGGGAAAAATCCTACTGTATGTAATGGAATTGCAGAATATGCTGCACATATATTTTATTTAGTTATCCTTGCTTTAAGACTATTGGATGACATTTGCTGACATGTGGGAGAAAATCCCAAACTCTCTGTTTTGGTTTTGGCAGATTCCCCCCCCCCCTTCTGGCTTCTAAAATGTAACATAGTTGACAAATGATTCCCAACCCCCCAACCCCCCTGTTATGGATCAAATCATTTTTGTACAGGTTTTTTTGTTGTTGCTGTTGTTGCTGTTATGCTGTTTTGTTTTCATTTTAAATACTTTCCCTGCCCCTTCTGTTATTTCCCTACCACTGCCTATTTCTGGCTGTCTTAAGGGGCGGGGAAAAGTTGTTTCAAAAAAATGTTTTCTCCTCCTGCAGTAAATACTTTGCATGATGAATTCCAAGGTCACACTTTCAAAGTTTTATCAGTGAAGTAGTGATTAATAATGGAGAGTGTCAAAAATTATTGAACTTTTGTATAAAAAGAAATACTTTACAAGGTGCCAAGATGTAAAGACAATTTGTTACATGCTCTGTTTTTATTTTATTTTCTCTCAAAAGAAAAGCGTACATTATGAAAGTAGTACAGGTGAACCACTGTCAGGAATGAGAGTCGAAGCCAACCTTATCCACACACACACACACACACACACACACACACACAAAATAAAAACCTCTCCATGGAACTGACTGAGCTCTCTTCCCTCCCCCAGCTGAGCTCGGCTGTCAGCTCTGATCACCTGTTCCAGAGCAAAAGGCAGGGATGGAAGAGGGGAAAGTCTTCCTCCCCACATAGACTCCAAATGCAGCAACGTGTCTGCAGTTTCCTGCTGCATTTGCAGACCTCTAGACGGAAATGAATACCCTGCATGTACCCCTAAGGGCTGGATGCAGCGGGTTCTCTTAGCAACTTCTTGCACCGACAGTAGAAAGAGTTCCATAGCCAGAACCCTCTTTTTGTGTAAAGCTCATCCCTTCTCTGGATTGGGACAACGCAGTTCAAATGCTTAAAACCTGCTGGATTTCTACATTTGACCAGAGGCAGAAGAAAATGTGGGGGGGGGGGGGGGGAGAATCAAGGCTTATGTTAAACTTCAGTAAGGAAATACAATAAATAAAAATGTTTGATTCTCCTTTAGGAGAGCCCAGCCATAGCACCCACGATCAGCTTATCAGGGGTGGGAGAAGGAGGAGATGGGGAGGGGGTATGAATCTACGAATAATACAAATCATTAGATATTTTATATATAAATATATATATAAAAATATATCAAAGTTTAAAAAAATAATTTTGAACTGTTGTAGTTTTCAGAATGCTGACAAGCTACGTTCCTTATAGCATGGAGAATGTGTTTTAAACTCTTTTGGAAAGTTTTGGTATCTTTTTTGCTTAACGTACTTTTTAGATGTCGCGGAAAACTAATTTATCATTCTTAAAAGTCTTTGAGAGTTACATTTGCAGACCCGTTCCACGTTTTTAAACAGGCCCAGAGTTAGTAACAGGATATCTCCTTCCCAAAAGCCTTGATGAAAATGGTACAGTCCAGACTGTTAGCATGGTTCTTCATGTGTATGTGCTGCCAGTAACAAGATTCCCCCTTTTTTTGTTTTGGTTTGGTTTTTGAGGCATACAAGAAACTCATTCCTTACATCAACTGTAATTCCATCATTCCATGTCTGTTGATGCAGACAATAAAATGTTGTGTAGTCAGTACTTATTACTGACATTATAGCATTCTCTAATGCAATAAAAGTGCTGGTTGTTCACACTGGTGATATTTGTTGCCATGGGCCATGTGTTTTTTGCTTTCCCTGTATGCTGGTGCCGCACTCAAATATACCACACCTATGTCTACTTGTACCCTTGGAAGTTCATCAGCAGGAGCCTTCCAGCCATTCATAGCTTTAACGGGAGGTGGTGTCCTTCATTGGCACAGGCAATTTTTTAAAATTTTTGTTTCCATGTCGGGAAGGAATACAGTGGGTGAAGGTGCCAGTTTTTAATCAAGTCGTTGCCTTAAAACCAAACTTCACTAACCATGCAGACTCTGTACCCACCTACTGAGAAAATACGATCAAAACCATCACTTAGACCATGATCCTTTTCACATTTTCCTTGGTGCAAGTCCCAATGAACTCGGTGCCATCCTAAGCTGCCTACTTAAAAGACCCGCTGTTACCCTAGTAAAAACCTGGGAACTATTTATGGATTTACCCTGAAAGATTAAAAAAAGGAAGAAACAAATGCAGCAAAACAAAATTGAAGTGCAACTGGCTAACTTGTAAAGCTTTTCCAAATTGTGAATGCAAATACTTCTGTTATTCATTCAAGCCCAGAACAAACTGATGGCAAAAAAACAAACAAAAACTTTAGACCATATATATATGAATGAACAGTGGTGTGGGACTTTTCAGCACGGTACTGTTACAAGCCACCCCAATCTCCGCCAGGCGGTAGCAAGAGATTCCAGGGGTCTTGGCACTTAACCAGGGTTGCTTCTCCATTGGGAAATTGAGGCACAGTGGAGACTAATATCTTTAAGAAATATGGTTACACATATTCGCACCTGACACCTTCAAAGGAGAACATTACACCCCAAGAGTGTCTCCTTTGAGTGGCTCCTCTCATAGCTCCAGCAAGTTTGGGTTCAAAGCAGCAACCAGTCATGATCGGCAGCCAGCCTCTCTGGATTTGGGTTCACTTTTCTCACACGATGCTCCTCCACTAATGCCAGCAGCTGCCATTTCATGCAGATGGACGCTTTTGGATCCAAAGTCACTATCAACATGCCAAGTCAAGAGTTACTCTGTGCAAACGGTTCCTTCGCTCCTGTTTATCTGATCTTCTGATTATGTGCATCTTCCGAATTTCCCACAGGCCATTCAGATTAATGAAGTTGAAGAGTCATGCTGTGAGCTCACAGCAGTTCCATTGATTTCAGTACCATTGGTTTTGGCATAAGTCCTTCACTTAAGAAACACAGATGCTTTGCAAAACTCGATGGCCAATACATTAGGCCACTCTTCAAGAGCATCATTGTCCCTATAGGCAAATTGTAAGGAGGGAGTACAGTCCTCCCACCTCTCTTTGAGTAAGCATACGTTTATCTTCTACATCAAGGAAAATAAAAAAGTGTTTAATAACTAGCAATAGCAGGAACTAAAATTTCAGAGAAAAGCATTTTCATGAATAATTCATTAAAATTTCACATCTGCAAGATTAGTCATCCAAATAAAATGCTAATGTCAAAAACATGCACCGTCTATAATATTCTCATCAAGCAATCTTTTTGCATATAATGATAAATGCTTGAATTAGTAGAAATGATTTTATAAAAATACTCTATCATAACATTAAATGGATGGGGAAAGTTATGTTAATTGATGTCAATAGCGTATTGAACTATTATTGATTTTTCATCAGCTGATGTAACAGCAATGTTATTAGCAGAAATTAATAGGTAATGCACCTTTATGGCTACAATAATACTGGGAAACCGTCCTAGATCTATCTACCTTCCTTTCATTCCTTATAGTAGATTTTAACTTTTTTCACAAATAGTGTATTTTACACTATGTATATCTAGGGAGAAAATTCTCAATTTATTTCACCTGTCAGTTGCAATACAGTGAGTAAAGTAAATTTGTCTACAGAAGACCATAACACTGCAGCGTTCATAATGCTACATTATCAACGCTCTCCACTGCTGGGTTTAGCTGCAACAGGCATAGGCAAACTCGGCCCTCCAGATGTTTTGGGACTACAACTCCCATCATCCCTAGCTAACTGCGCCAGTGGTCAGGGATGATGGGAGTTCATAGAATCATAGAGTTGGAATAGACCACAAGGGCCATCGAGTCCAACCCCCTGCCAAGCAGGAAACACCATCAGAGCACTCCTGACATATGGTTGTCAAGCCTCTGCTTAAAGACCTCCGAAGAAGGAGACTCCACCACACTCCTTGGCAGCAAATTCCACTGTCGAACAGCTCTTACTGTCAGGAAGTTCTTCCTAATGTTTAGGTGGAATCTTCTTTCTTGTAGTCCCAAAACATCTGGAGGGCCGAGTTTGCCTTTGCCTGAGCTATAACATCAAGGCAGAGCACATGCTTGGCATGTCGAAGATCCCAAGGTTCTGTCTCTGGTGCCTCCAGTTAATAGGAGCAGGTGAGCCCACAGGAAGTTACTGCCAGTCAGAGTAGATGACTGGGCTAGACTGACAAGTAGACTGACCTGACATAATACACCTTTGCATATTCCTAAGTAAACTGAATTCCCCTTTGGTAGAATACATGCTTATACGTTCTCTTCAGCATCTATAGGTGGGCTGAAAGGGAAGGTGTGAAGTGGGCCAGGGGACCAACAAAAACAGCTCTTTTTGCCACCAGTTCCACTTTCACAGAAACCATTTCCCCCTCCATAACGTCATCTGTGCCAGCTCTGCATCATGACATAGAGTTTTGCAGTATTGGCTTGGACAGGGAGGAGTGGTGGGCTTCATTGGTGATTGCCCTCTCCATTCCCCAAAAGCTATCTTGGTTGGGATATTGTTACAAAGGTAGCGCCTCCACCCATCTCTGCCGAGCAGTGCATGAGATTCCAAAGGGCTCCCGGAACTCACCCAGGGTTATGTTCCCATTGAGAAGCAAGACTTGGTGGAGGCTGTCATGCCTTTAAGAAAAATGGTTTAATTACACATATTGACACCTTAGTTCAGATGAATGACAGTTCTATTGGCTGCTGCCCTTCAGCTCACGCATGGTGTTCTCCCTTTTTTCTAACAGAAAAACCACCACTCTCCTGCCTTTCTCCTTTCAAGCCCACAACGACTTGAATAACTTACCCTGTGGTTCTGTTGAACCCAAGAATATGAGAAGCCTGGGCACGTGAACCAGGGACTAACTGATTTCCAGGAGATTTCAGCCATGTCCTTGGGACTAAAACTTCGCTTTTCGTTGTTTGAAATGGATGCACAACTAGCTTGTTGATCCTTTGCATAATTGAAATGATGTGGAATGAGCTATATGAAATCATAAATGATTGCTCCTGAAGACTCAACACACAATTTCGAACTAACGAAGCACTAAATTAACATATCCAGATCACGGTACCATTATTGTGGAACACCATGCTGTTTTCATTGACTTTGGTACTGCTATGAACAGCATAAATTTAAGTATTTGCTACTCTTATTTATTTACTTAGCTCCCTTTAATCCTTACGTTGCAGCAACTGGGAAGAACACTCCTCTCCTTACAGCTGCTGAGATAAGTCAGTGTAACTTAGCCAGGATCTTATGTACTTCTGAAAGCAAATAATGCAACAGCAGTGCAGACAACGGATTAGAAGATAGCAACTCCAAAAGCCGGTCCCTCAGCAATGACTTACAATGAGGGGAAATAAAGAGTGTTTCCTCAAAAACAGCTGGTGGGGGCATACCCAATCCTCACCAAGAACTCTTGGGGCAACAGGGTCTTTGCTAGGGATTTGGATCCCCCCCAACGTACCAAATGGGGTGCAGGTTTCACATCCCTGCTTTGACAGCTGCCCTGGTGCACAGGGCATCCAATGCCATATGGGCATTCAGTGAGGAGACATCTGAACCTTCAGGAAACTGGAGTGAGTCTCCGATTCAGGTCTAAAGACTGAAGTGCATTTCTTCTTCTGGTGCATACACAAGAATAACTTATGAAAACGTACAATGAGCAGCATGAAGAAACGCTGCAGCTAGTAGAAAGGTGGAAGCGCTTACGAGTCAGAAACTAGAATTGGTAGACGATCCTGAACAAAGACAAAATGCTATTGGTGGAAGCCTCAGTTAAAGGATACGGAAATTCCTTACTGGGTGTTTTCGAAAGCATGACCAACATAACGATTGATATGCATGTAACACTAACCCTAATAAGCATGAATGGTGCACTGTTAGAAAACCGTGGCCACTTTGCTCCTTCACCACTCCCTCTGCTGTTACACTATCATGAGTGAAGCCATGGTTTGGTTTACTGTTAGATGAGAACTGGGGTTCGTGCTTTGTCTCCCACAAGGCCTCCTGGGCGTGACATCAACTTCATCATCAACATGACCTCAAGGGCATCAGCTTGTGACAATGTACACCTGTTTGTAGGGAGTAATGTATCCAGGCTCGTCTTTCCTTTGACCAACAATGTCAATGCTAACACCAATGGCAACCAGCTGTTGCAGGAGTACAAAAGAATGCAAATGCAAAGTTGCAGCAGAACACACACACTGCTCTGGATCAGGGCCCACGGGGCCAACACAAAATTAAACAATGCTAAGTTCCTGGGCCTCACACACAACCAAGTTAATCAGTTATACTGAAACTACCAAGACAGACAGACACAAACCCCAACCTATTCACAAGCTCTTTATTTTACAATCTCATTTATCTCCATATGTGTCAAATAGCCATATCATTTTACTCTAAAACATTAACTACTTTCTGTTCTTTAAAATCAGCGCCAGCGTGTACTATAGATTTCTGCCAGAATCTGAACAACTACGTTAATATCATAAAGCAATAAACAAAAAAATAATATTGTTGAACCTGACCCTATGTATAGAGTTGACAAGTTAAAGCTACCTCTCAAAATGGTCAAAAGCAAATTTCAGAATGAACAACAAAAGTTGCAGCAAGATGTTCAAGGCTTCAAACACCTAGCCCGTAAAATAAACCTCTCCCCGCACACATCATTATCCAAAAATGAAAGCAAATAATTATTAGCCTCACACTTTTTTGTTTTTTAAAAAAATCCTAGGAGCCCCCACCAAATAACTATGGATGTCAACTGATTAAAAAAATGCGTGGTATATCAGTCTTTTAGCTCTTTGATGAAATAATAAAGTGCTTTCTCTTTGCTTTTTGCGGGTGGGGTTTTTCATAAATTTCATCCTGGTCTGCTTTGATGCTGTTTTGGTAATGCTTGTGCTGGTTCTGTGTTTATTGATTGCATTGTATTTGTGCCTTTTAACTGATTTTTGTGAACCGCCCAGATGACTTTGGGTGGTCTAGAAATGGCATAACGAAATAGATAAGACCGGGACTTGCTTCTGAGTAGGTATGCACTGGATTGCAGTGCAAAGCTAAAAGCTTTCAGCCCTACATAGATTAATGCTCGATTCCTTAAATACTTTACAATGTCACTTTAACATGCACAAAGGAATGCATTCTAAGAAAGTGACTGCAACTACTACTTATTATTATGTTGAGTGGTTGAAATTAGCCCGTGTGTGTGTGTGTGTGTGTGTGTGTGCGTGCGTGCGTTTATATGCAAAATAACAGTTCTAGAGCTTTGAAAAGCAGTTCAAGCGCATTATTTTACTGACTTATGCAATAACCCTGAAAGGTATATCAGTGTTATCGTCTCACTATTGTAGCTGGGATGCTGAGGGACAAGGAGCAGCTTTTATGTCATCTAGGGAGTGGTGGTGGCAAGCAAGATTTGTTCCTTAGTCTCCAAAGCACAAGAGCACACCTAAGATTCCTTTGTTTAAATTCAAAACATATACACTGTAAATTGTAAAATGAGCATAAATGTAAGGATTCAGCCACACACGTCTGAATGGCAAGGAACATTTTTGCAAAATCATCTGGTGATACCGACTCTGCGCATAATGCAGCAATCATGTTTATTTGGATGTAATCACAGAAGTCAGAAAACCATTTTGTCTTCAAGTTCTAATGCTAATTTGAAGGTAACTGTCCTTTCAAAGATTAATTCCACTCAAAGCAATAACCATTATTTACCAGAGTTTGATGGTTTTATCACTCATCATTTTAGCAAATTTCCATTGAAAATGCTAAAATGGTTCGTCATAAGGCACATAACTGCTTTAGCTGTAAAAATGACCAACACAAGTGCCTGTACTCAAACATTAAATTATACTGTAATTAATAAAGACAGTTAAACTGTCTACTAGCAACAGCAATTTAGGTAGCCACATTTGATTGGCTATAAATTGTAACTACATTAAAATTCCAGAAATATTAGCAATATGGATTGCTTGATGGAAATAGGTGCTGATCACCAACACTCCTGTTTTATAACAGAAGCCCAGGTCATGTTGGCCACAAAACGGGTGCGCGAAGATCAGGCCTAAGCACTTTTAATCTTGTGAAACAAGCAATTACAAATAGTTGCATCGATTTGTTAAAAAGCTTTAGGTGACATAAATTGTTTCCTGTTTAGCTTCTGGCTCTGATACATAAATGTCAGAGAGTCTAATATTAATTAGGGTCAGGGAACAACAAGGGGCGGCTACTGTGGCTTATGATCAGGGCTGCGTCAATCGTTTTGTATGTATGAGAAAAGGCAAGGGGAGCTAACAGACAATGCTGCTCTGGTTCAAAGCACCCGCTGCCTTAGAAAAGGCCCAAAGAAACAGAGCTTTGACTTTAAAGAACAAGTGGTGCCATCCTCACATAGACCAGGGTATAGTTTGAAATCTTAGTTGCAGCACTGACTTGCCATGTTAACTTGGGAGAGTCTCTTTCCCCCCTGGGCCTCAGATCCCCATCTTTAAAATGGCAATAATAAATCACTTCATAATGGTTGTCATGAGGAAAACATGGGAGTTGTTGCTACTGCTGTGTGCGCACATCCGTAACTGAGTGAGCATGCAAGCAAGTATGAACAGACTTGGGGTAGCCAATATGGTATCCACCAAATGCAGCTCCCATCATCCTTGACAAGAAGGCATACTGGCTGGGACTACTGGGAACTGTGGACCACATCATCACGAGGGCACCACTTTCAATGCCCCTGGTCTAGACATTACACTAGCTCTAAAGAACTTCACTCCTGTGTTGAGTTGCACCCTGTCCTGCTGCTGTCCATATCATTTACTTGTCGTGGCTTCTTAAGGGAAAAGAGTCGTAGCTCAGGGATGCATGCAAAAGATCCCAAGTTCAATCTCTGACATCTCCAGGGAGGCCTAAAAGCATTGGGGAGTCGCTATCAGCCAGTGTTGACAGTAGTACTAGGCTAACTGGATCCATGGTCTAATTCAGTATATGGCTGCTTCCTATGTCTTTGTCATGCTTTGAGTTTCTCAGCCCTTGCTAGCTAGCAAACACCACCGCTGTGGACTGCAGACAGTGAAGCTCACAGTAACAGATCTGGCTCCTATGATGAGTTGTACAGAATGATTAAGCTGCCGGATGTGGCAATTTGTAGGCTTCTCCCTGGAGTGAGTGTAACATCTAGACTGGGTGATATTGGAGGCATAAGACATTTTGCTTGTATAGGTAAAGTAAAGGGACCCCTGACCATTAGGTCCAGTCGTGGCCGACTCTGGGGTTGCGGCGCTCATCTCGCTTTATTGGCCGAGGGAGCTGGCGTACAGCTTCCGGGTCATGTGGCCAGCATGACTAAGCCACTTCTGGCGAACCAGAGCAGCGCACGGAAACGCTGTTTACCTTCCCGCTGGAGCGGTACCTATTTATCTACTTGCACTTGACGTGCTTTTGAACTACTAGGTTGGCAGGAGCTGGGACCGAGCAACGGGAGCTCACCCCGTCGCAGGGATTCGATCTGCCGACCTTCTGATTGGCAAGCCCTAGGCTCTGTGGTTTAACCCACATCACCACCCGTGTCCCTTTGCTTGTATGTGGCTGCACATTTCTGCCTGTGTACAACCTGGCACCCACACAGCTCAATGGTTAATGGGGAATACATATCCAGATAGGCATATGCAGTGCACCCCATCCCTGCCAAGCTGCACCCTCACTGGTATACACAGGCCACCTCCCTCACTTGCAGATAGGTGAAGTTGCTACCTAACCATGTGGGAAGCCAATCTTACGCCTGCCATTTTTGATTGCGGGGCAGTATTCCGTGAGGAGCTGCACATGTGCACAAACCAGGCACATAATTGGTTGGATGGGACGCTCACACAATAGATGATGCTCTAGGATTCCAGAACAATAACATCACGTGGGGAGTCATTACTTCAGGGCGTATTAATTTCATGCTTCCGTTGGATAAATCAGAGCTCTTTTCATATAACGCTGGATCCCATAAATACTATTTTTCTAAAAAACAACAACAGTTCCAACAAAAATACTGTTTATAAAATGGCCCTTTTGCTTCACAAAACACATCACTTCTGCATGTGGAAATTAACCTCATTTTATCGTCTGGAATGCATTTGAAGACTTCTATGCTAATTTTTTTTTATTTTTAAAAAACTTTCTCCCTTCTCCCCTAAGTGGAGCGGCACAGGTTATTTACTCAACATAAATCAAATGTATCATGTACAATGTTTTCTTTAGATTGGCGGGCAACAGAGAAAAAGACAGTTTAAAAAAAAATCTGGAGAAAATTTATTAAATATGATTTTCACTGTAATAGAATATTAATGGAACCCAATGCTCATTTCCCATTAAGCTGATCTCTTTTTAATACACACATGCTTTTTATTATTTTGCACTCATGCGAAAATTCCACATTCAGAGACTTTCCATCTACTTAGGAATGTCTCTGGCGAAGGCAGAGTAAGAAATATTGAACCGGGGCAGGCGGGGGGGGGCAGGGAGAGGGAAGGCAACAAATACCTAGTGATAAGAGGTAGTGCACCACAGATAAAATAAAGCCCCCCCCCCCCCAAAAAAAGCCAATGAAATAACAAAGGGTAAAAAGCATTCAACCCAGGAAGGGAAGCTACAGAAACAATTATATTTTAAATCCTCTTTTCTTTCTCTGCTACTGCTTAGATGAAAATGTTTGATTTGCAACATAAAAGATTCATTAATTACCACTTCAATATTTAAAGCTATTTTCCCGACTAACAGGAGCAGATAAAGCACTGCAATAAAACCACTAATAAAAATTGGAAAATACTTCTAACGAAGTTTACCAGGGTTGGGGAATCCTCAGGCTCAACAGTTCTCAAAAACTTTTCTCACATGAAAAGTGATAGAAGCTCTCCAGTTATAAGCAGCGCTAACCGGAACTAACCACGGACACCTCTCTTGTTCTCTTAGAATGGCAATGGCGGCCAACTGAGAGGTGTTGAAACTGAGTTCCTGCAAGTTCCAGATGGAAAAAGGCCTGGTTAATAATAATAATAATAATAATAATAATAATAATAATAATAATAATTCTACTACTATCCTGGCTTCTGCTTATGGATTCAGTTCTTGGATTCTAAGCATGCAGAATTCCAATCTACAGCTCCCAAGCCACTGGGTCATTCTCCAGGATCAGATCCCATACTCTTAGCTCATATTCCTCCTACCAACCCTGCCAAGAGGTCTCTGTGGGGCAATTATTATTATTATATAGACTTGTTAATTTCTTGCTACCTGGAGGTCTCTAAGTGACTTACAACACATTTCTGCTTCATTTGCCGCCTCCACAAGAGGCCCAGAGGGCAGCAACACTGTGCTGGGCCTTTTCTGTGGCCTTTTCTGTGGTGGCTCCCCACTTGTGGACTGATCTCCCCAGGGAAGCTTGCCTTCGTTACATATATTTAGGGGTCAGGCAAAAACATTCCTCTTCTCTCAGGCTTTTGGGTGATTAAACAACCTATGGCCTTTTAAACCAGGCCGGAGGTATAGAAACTCAAATCAATAATTATCATCATAATAATTTAAAACATAAATATAAAAATATCATATAAAAACAGAAAAAACAACCACCGTAACACTCACAGGAAGCTTGGGCAGCACACTAGAAACATAATATTACCTTAGTCTCAAAAGCCTTGGAGCAAATATAAGTATTTAAATGGCTCCAAAAAAATGTCAATGAAGGTGTTAGGTGTACCTTACTGGGGAGAGCATTCCAGAGACGGGAAGCTTTCTCCCTTGTCACCATTCTTGAAGGGTGACCTGAAGAAGGGCCTCAGAAGGAGATCTAAGCGTCTGGGTATGTTCATACTGGGAGGCTATATTGTGCCAAATAAATCAAAGGCCTGACTCAGTATTTTTTTTTAAAAAAAAATGGTAAAGGACCCTTGACAGTTAAGTTCAGTCGCAAACGACTCTGGGGTTGCGGCGCTCATCTCGCTTTACTGGCCGAGGGAGCTGACGTTTGTCCGCAGACAGTTTTTCCAGGTCATGTGGCCAGCATGACTAAGCCACTTCTGGCGACACCAGAGCAGCACACGGAAATGCCGTTGATCTTCCCGCCAGAGCGGTACCTATTTATCTACTTGCACTTTGATGTGCTTTCAAACTACTACGCTGGCAGGAGCAGGGACTGAGTAATGGGAGCTCACCCCGTCGCGGGGATTCGAACCGCCACCCTTCCGATCGGCAAGCCCTAGGCTCAGTGATTTAGACCACAGCGCCACCCACATCCTTATGACTCAGTATTAGGTAGTTTCAATAAGAAGCAGGGATGTCCCAATGGTAGCAGTAAACTTCTGTATTCTAGACATCCACATTCAGGCACACACCTTTCCTTACTTAACAAAAGCTGGCAACTTCTTCTTCCTACTCCTGAAAAGGTACAACTGTCATACGTCCAAATAGCACCTGAGAACCCAAGTCCATCTACCACCTGAGCCAACTTCCCTGAGCCATCTTGCAAGGCAGACAAAAATGTTATTACTCTGATGGGCACATAATAGATGAAACACTGTGGTGCACAACTGGACACCTTCATCTGCCCCAGGTGCAACAAAACATTTCTCCACAGCCACAGCAGGCACTGTAACTCTCCAACAGTTTGTCTTCACCCCTGGAGGTGCACTCTTCCACTGTCTCCCAAGGCAGGCAGATGCCAACCAGATGAGCCCTCACTCAGGTCAAGTTATTTGGAAGCTTCTGAGATTAATTCTATCTTGAAATATATATTATTCAATAGGGCTGATTATTTGTTGCTTCTTTAAATAAAATGGGACAGATGTGTGGATAGTGTGATTCTAAAGTCTAGTCACTAGGTGGCACTAGACTTTGTTGTATCTGAGTGGACTCAGGAGTTTCCTGTTACTCTTCTGTTCTTGTTTTTAGAGAGACAATGCCATTCTTCTCTAGTTCCCTGACCGGGGTATTAGACAGCTTTCCTCTCAGCCTTCTGTGGAAGTGTGGGACATTTTCCAGACCTCTGAGTAGCCCTGCCATAATATAGGCTGCTTAATATTTTAATTGGAATGATCTTATGCATGAAATGTCCAGTTAATTTCCACCCCCAGCTCATTTTTGCCCACCCACTTTCAGAGTAAAGGCAGGCCCAATCTTAATGGACCTAATTCTTTGGGAATCCATCTGATCATGCATGAGACCCATGTTACACGTTTATAGTTGCTTTGTAAAGTCTTAAGAATACGGTTGGAATGGCTATCACAATCAAACCACCCCCCTGGCGCTTCCTGGCTCTCGTTTATGGCTTTAACATTTGTAGAATGAGGTTTTGAATTGCTCGACGCAAAACAAAAACACATGATAAAAATCAGGTGATAGGCTGCTTACTGTAAAGTTCATTTCCCCTCCAAAGTCCTTCTTTAATTATGAAAGCTGCAGAATCCATTTCCTTTTGGTGTGCAAAAAGGTGTGTAATTAAACCATCAGCATAATACCTTTCTACATGTAAAACCTGCACTTATGAACTTTAACTGCTGAATAAAAATGCCTATTACATGACCATTAAGTATTATGAATAAAGCGAGTCATTGTAGTACTTGATTAATTTTTATGCACTAAGCTTTGTGTTCAGCAGAAATTTGATTTCCATTGGTATCTATATCCCAGAGGCTTATGGGGTTTTCTGGATCAGTCTCCCATCCCTTATTCCCTCTGAGTATACTGCTACTTTACATACATCCTAACCCTAACTCAGGAAGCTATGATCTCCAATTGCTTTATTTCACTTCTCAACTTTGTTTTCCACCTTCCCATCACTATGGTCCAACCAAATATAAGTGCGCCGTTCTTAAATATTTACCAGCTTTGACAGGTACGACCTTTCCTGGAGCAGAGGACCTTGACCACAATAGTTCAGGCACCAGCTACTTCAAGACTGGATTATTGCAAAAGAGCAAGACCCTGCCAGCATACAACACCTCTGTTCAGAGCTCTGCATGATTTGGCAAACTGTTACCAGGCCAAGTTCAAAGTGTTGGTATACAAAGCCTTTAACAGCTTGGGGTCAGTTTACTTCTGGGTTCCATTTACCCAATATGTGTCCACTTGACCTCTTTGATCTGCAAGACTGGCAGTGTTACAGGTGCCACACAGTGCTCGCTCCATGTAAGACATCATTAGTTTAGTGTAGCAGCACCTAGACTTTGGAAACCCTGGCCTACTGACAGTTTCCTTTGCTGTATTATTTTTGGCATCTGCTTAAAACATTTTTGTTTAGGCAAGCCTATCCAGGCACATGTCTTACATCTCTTTTTAATTTTAATTAAAACGCTTTGTGGGCTTTTAAATAAAAAATATTCCTTTTTAAAACTGCTTTTATTGATAATTTTCACATTACTTATAAGCTGCATGGAGGTTTTGTCACAATCAAGCAGTATATTTTGTTAAATAAACAAATAACAAACAAATAAGCAAAATGCCTACACTGAAATAGGGGTTTTATGTTTGCAAGACAAAATCCCTTGTCCAGCAGATGTAACGGAGAACTACCACATCCAGACAATTGTTTGAACAAAATATACAGCACAGGCAGAGGTTGTGTTGCAGAACTGTTCTCAAAAGCCCATCTTTTCTTGCCTGCCAAATCATACAGAACACATACTTTTGAGCAAATTATTAAAAAGTGAGTTTTGCTGTATTGATCTTGGTTATTCTGGCATTGATCTTTATTTGCCTACTGTTCCCTGGCCTTGCTCTCACTTCTTGTACTGTACTTGCAGTGCACTGACAAATGTTCTACAGGATTTGTGGTGTGTGAGAGCCAAGCTCTCTAAGGGCTTGAGGCAGAAACCATCATTGCCCATTCAAATAAACCTGCTCAAGGCTCTTTGAGGTCCAGTGGGTAGAGTAACGGATTTGAGCTTTGAACATCTTAGTTCAACCTGCTGTTCAGCTCGTGATCTATAAAAACGGGTTACAACCCTAAACAGGATGGCCACTGCAAAGTAATTTACACACCCAAACCCTGCTCCAGAGAACATGAACTGTGCAGGGAAGCAGAATTCTACACATGTATTGGGAACTACAAGCGTTAATTTTAAAGTCGGTTGTGCATACAGACATTGAAATAATCTGTCATTATAAATAGGCTGCACACTACAACGGACGTTCCCATCTACGTCTGGATCTGAATGGGGATTCTGATGTGCTCCAGATGTGTGGCAGATTGTGCTGAAAATTGCCTATCCATAATGCTATGGAGGGCAATGACAAACCTAGAGACATCACCTTGCTGACAAAGGTCCGTATAGTTAAAGCTATGGTTTCCCCAGTAGTGATGTATGGAAGTGAGAGCTGGACCATAAAGAAGGCTGATCGCTGAAGAATTGATGCTTTTGAATTATGGTGCTGGAGGAGACTCTTGAGAGTCCCATGGACTGCAAGAAGATCAAACCTCTCCATTCTGAAGGAAATCAGCCCTGAGTGCTCCACTGGAAGGACAGATCCTGAAGCTGAGGCTCCAATACTTTGGCCACCTCATGAGAAGAGAAGACTCCCTGGAAAAGACCCTGATGTTGGGAAAGATGGAGGGCACAAGGAAAAGGGGACGACAGAGGATGAGATGGTTGGACAGTGGTCTCGAAGCTACCAGCATGAGTTTGACCAAACTGCAGGAGGCAGTGGAAGATAGGAGTGCCTGGTGTGCTCTGGTCCATGGGGTCACGAAGAGTCGGACACGACTAAACGACTAAACAAGAACAATGCTATGGAGGTAACTTTCATGTAAAGTTCCCTGCAAGCTGCCATGAGGTCAGGGACTGAACCCCTGGGCCCTGCTGTGATAGTCTCCAGATAGATGTTTTTGACCTATTACTGAATCTCACCATCAGAAACATGTTTTGTTTCATCATTGTCTTGGCCTCTTGACTCTTCTAATAACCTGCTTTTTGATTTTTTTTAAAATGTTTGTGTGCACGCACACACATTTACTTGGATTCATTAACACCCCACAAAGAGGTATCCATAGCCACAGCCTTGGATTCCAGCAGAAATCAGGTATGGTTTTGTCTCTGCCTTTCCAGCCTGGGGCTTTTGCATGCAGCTTCTAGCTCACACAACTCAGCTTCCCACTCTGACCTTTTGTCTTTCAAAGTACGAGACAATAAAACAAATTGTCCGGTAGCACCTTAGAGACCATTTCTGAAGAAGTGTGCATGCACATGAAAGCTTATACCCAGAACAAACTTAGTTGGTCTCTAAGGTGCTACTGGACAATGTTTTTATTTATTTCGACTGCGTCAGAACAACACAGCTACCTGCCTAAGTAAGAGACAGTTGAGGGAGGGCAGCCCACCCATTCCCCCTCGGGCACAGAGCCACTCCCTTTGTTCCCTTAATATCTCATCTTTAGTGAGCCATTACTAGGCTGGCCTGGCTATTCCAGTGACCGAACCTGTGCTGGATCCAGGAATTAGAAGGTTTGATTAGATTTTAACACCCCCTGGATCCAGGGATTAGAAGGGTCTGGCACTCCACGCCCCCCAACTCATAACATTATGTTTATTTTCACTATTCAAATCCTTTCCAAGTTTCATCTCTTAAATGTCATTTCACCAATCTATTCCTTGAGCGAAAAAGCAGGTTGGAAAGCGGGGGAAGGGGGAGAGAGAAAAAGGTTTTCCCACTCCCAAGCGCGTGTCCCACTGTTCTGCTTCTAGATAAATGTTCAGTTCAGAAGTCTTGATGAAATTACCAATCAAGCTGCCTCTCAGCTTCACTCCGTCGTTATGTTTGTCTTAATCAGGTGGCTGGGGGAGCAATTTTTCATTTGCAGCAGGTGGTTGTTTACACATTAGATAAACTCCCATCCTTAGCAAGCCTTGGCAGGGGTGTTTGCGCTTTGCTTCAACATCTGCTGCTCCTTCTCTCACAAGCACACAGATCAAGGAATGCTCCCCCACCCCCGGCTCCGCTGATGGAAATGATTCCTAGTTTAGATGAGCTGAAACACAAATGTCATGCTTAGCGGTAAACATTTGTGTTGAAAAGTTAGGGTGCGGCAGTAATTAGTTTTGCCCTGTTCTGATCCCCTCTCTTACCACCCCCAAAATCTGAGTTCTATGTATTTACTCCTTCAGGTTCCTGAGGTTAGTAAATTAAGAATGCAAACAGAAACAGAACTGGAACAGCCTCACAATTTTTTCAAGGCTCCCTTCACCACCTTCTCTCACAAACTACTTGGTTAAATAGGCTGCCCTGTTCTAAACTGAATGGGCTTAGACTTGCAATCTGAAGACTCCCCGCCCCACAAGAAGAAATGGAGAGCTCCTGCACTTAACAGAGGCTCTGCAGCTGCAATTAATAACCTCGTCTTCTTTCATATTCTCTTTCACTGCTTGTGATCATGTCCTGTTTGTGAGCTTTCCTTGAGCATCTGGGTGATCCCTGTAAGAACAGAATGCTGGGCCAGAAAAACCTTTAATTTGGTGGGGCTCTTTTTATGCTCTTGTGTTCTTACCCTGTCATATTATATACATGGCACATCCTGCAGTGGAGATACCAGAATCGCACCTGAGCTAGAAACCAGCTGAGGCAATATACAGGAGCATTAAAACAAGCAATATTCCCACCCTGATAAACATGTATCTTCAGCTGCATCTGCACAACAGGGTTTCAGCACTTGTGACCAGCAATGTTTTGCAAAGTGGTTTTGCTTGCAGCAGCCCTTCCCAGAGGCAGCACAGTTTCTGACCACAGTAAGCCTATTTCTCACCTCAGGAGCTTTGTTAAGAAGCTGCTGCACTCTTTCATTTAGCTTCTCCTGTCCCTGTGTCTGCTTGCTTAGGGCATGGACAGCTGACATCAGTTCTTCTGCTTAGGCCCTCACCATCTCTGTGGTTCCACATGTCTCGAGAGTGCTTTCAAGTGCAAGATGTTCTCCACACGGCAGCCTTTCTCATATTGCGTTCTCCCTAAAGCCACAAATAATCCTGTTCCTGATCAGAGACTCCCAAAGGCCCAAGGGTTTTTAGCTCTGCAGTGTATTATGCGTTACTTTCACCCATTCCCTGAATGCCTGTAAATCTATCATATTCTCTCTCTGGGGGGGATAAACAAAACTCCTCAATTTTTGACATTACTGCACTGAACTTCATGTCTTTGTCTTCTCCTTCTGAAAACCAGAAGTTATAGTAAACCTTCAATGCTTACTCTCTCACCAAATGCAACAGTATTATTTTTATTTTATCGGGTTTCCCTTCAGTCCCTGTGGCTCTCGGAGTTCAAATCTTTTCCTGAATTTTCTCCCATTTTCTGCAACATTCCCATGCATTTGCAGGCTGGATGGGGGTTGTAAAAGCTCCATAGTTACCTTAGTGCTGTAGAAGCGGGTGTTTCTGCTGCTAGACTGAGACCAGGCTGCAGTTTTTTGGGTGAGGCCCTTCTTGCCCATAATTCTCAGCTGCCCCCATTTCTGACACCCTTAACACCAGTTAAGGGTCAATATCTTAAAGCAAGAGATAACATAGCGGCCTTATTAAGCAACAAATGCTAGTTTCCTTCTGGAACCTTCTCAGCCAGGCAGGCTCCACCCACTCACACCCAGCCCTAGGGATCATCTCCCAACTCCCATCCCCATGTTTCTTGTAAGGAAATGTCTCTAAAATTAATACAGTCACTACAGTGTGGCGACAGACAAGTGTGCAGTCATTCCTAGTGTTGATTCTGATTTCCCCACAGTTCCTGGTATCTTCTTTCTTTTCAAGCTCCCAAGGGTCCCTTTGAGAAGGAACAGGACCTTTGTGGGAATGCAGCAGATGGTGCCTTGTGTAACTGAGGTGATTCTTATTCTCCTCTTTCTCATGATCCATTTATCAAACAGTGATTAGAACAAGCTCTGACGTTTAGGAACACAGCAAGCAGCCTTATATATGCTCCATCACTGAACTACTGCCCTTCCCCAAGTCTTTCTCACGTTCCACGTTTCTCTGTTGTTAGTTGTGTACACAGTATACCTTTAAAGCATATTTGAAGCATATTTCGCTGCTCCCTCACCCTCAAAGAATTCTGGGCATGGTAGTTTGTTAAGAGTTGCTGGCAATTATAACTGTGAGGAGTAAACTACAGTGCCCATAATCCTTTGAGGGGGAAATGTGCTTTAAAGATATAGTGTGAAAACAGCCATTCATGTGAGGCTCTTTAGCCACACCTATTTTCTTGGTTCTCTGGCATTGCAGGCCATTAGTGAACAGGAGGCCATTACTCATGAGCTGAGCTCACTCTGGATCAACTGAAAAGTTTGGGGATATTTTGAAGTCATTGCAAAACACATACTTATCAAGCCAAAGCTTACTTGAAAGCATGCTTATCAAACCCAAGAACATGAAATATATAGGGTTGGGCCCACATTTACGAGGGACTTAAATTGGTAATAATTCACAACTAACAATTGATTTCAGTGATCTTACTCCAAGTATGACCAAGTCTAGTTTGAACCAATTATGTATAACTTGGGTGACAATCCTATACACACTTTCCTGGGAGTAAATCTAATTTAATTTGGTAGTATTTACATCTGAGTAGACATGCCAAGGACGGAACTGCTACCATATAAATATGGGATTTATTTTTAATAAACACAACAATATACCCCAAAATCAGACATGATGTTGCACCCTGATAAGGTGTGTGTGTGTACTCTGGTGCACCCATTAAGTTGGATACATAATTCCTTACATGTTCAGGCTAAGTGAAGCCTAAATGGCAAAGAGCTCTCTTGTTTGATAAGGGGGGGGGGGTAACTTTAGAGCAGGGGTCAGCAACCTTTTTCAGCCGTGGATCGGTGCACCATCCCTCAGACCATGTGGTGGGCTGGACTATATTTTGGAAAAAAATAATGAACGAATTCCTATGCCCCACAAATAACTCAGAGATGCATTTTAAATAAAAGGACACATTCTACTCATGTAAAAACACGCTGATTCGCGGGCCAGATTGAGAAGGCGATTGGGCCGCATCCAGCCCACAAGCCTTAGGTTGCCTACCCCTGCTTTAGAGAGTTCATACAAACTGTGATCTGAACTTGCAACTAGATCTAGAGCAGGTGTTGAAAAAGCCACTGGTGATATTTATGTTCCTAATCTGACAACGCTAAGAAGCTGGAAGGAAGGAGAGGTTTCTTAAGGTTCCTTAATTTCATTCTGTGTCCTCTTCAACCTATGCTTTTATGTAACTAACATTCCCCTATTCCCTCCTGATATGTGTGCCTCATTCTGAGTGGGCACTGTTTCACCCTAACAGATGGGCCTGAGCATTTGCATGCCAAAGAACCATTCCATGCATCAAGTTTATTAGAAGACAGCTTGTCACACAAGGATGTTGAAAAGTCCCCTTTGCATATAGCAACATCACCCAGGAGGAGGAGAACTGACTCATGTGGTGCCCTCCCTTTCCACAAGGTCTTCTTCAGTTTATATGGTATTTAGCATTTTATCCAGTCTCACTTTGAAAAGCCAAAGCAAATGCCTAATGCGAGTTTCTTTATTGAAACTGTTGGCCTGACTTAATCTGCACACGGATATTTTCCATTGGGGGATGCCACTTAAAATGGCCTCCATATGCTCAATGATAATCCTAGTGGTGCAACAATAAAACTGCTAGCACATTTGCAAAGCTGAGCAGGGTCAGGTATGGTTTTAACTTGGATGGGGATCCACGAGTTGAGATTCCAGCCTTGCAGGGAGGTTGTACTTGGGGTTTCTCCAAGTGCTACGATTCTATGATTCAAATTCCTTGCAGCAATGTTTGGTGATCAGGCCCTGTACCCCACATTTTGACAGGTGTGGAGACTCTCCATGATATGGCCTGCGTCAACAAAACACTTCCCAACATCAGGAATATAGAAAGCATCCTTATACTGAACCAGGCCATTGGTCCACCTAGCCCAGTATTGTCTACTGATAGGCAGCAGCTTTCCAGGGTTTCAGGTAGTGACTTTTCCCAGCCCTACCTTGAGATGCCAAGGATTTAACCTAGGAAATTCTGCATGCAAGGTGGCTGGTCTGCTTCTGAGCTATGGCCCTCCCCATTAAGACTGATAGAATAGCTTCTGCTGTTGACCAATTTTAGCAGCACCCATATGGCAGATTTATGAAGATTTTTTGTACCTGCCACAATCATAAAAATTGTATACATTTCAATTGTTTTTAGAACTCAACCAAATCTCTGCTTTGGAGAACTCCTGCAATTCTTTGAGCAAAAATTCTTACAGCATGAATAATGCCCACAGCATGAATAATATACCCTGTCTAGCCAATGGGGTGTCTGCTCTGAGTTGCCCCTTCACGAGAACGCTCAGATTTTCTTGTAATAATGACGAAACAGCTTCCTTAATACTGCTGAAGTGTTGGGCGAAACAGTGTATTGATATTCTCTAATGAGTGTAAATCTCTTTATAAATTGTTTCCTTTTTATTGACTCTAAAGCAAATGTATCCATGACTGCTATACCGTAATACACTTTTATACCTACTAATGGTTTGATGGGCTCATATATCCAGCGTCGGCAAGAAAGATCATAACACTGTAAAGGGTGGAGAATAGTTTTATCACTTGGAAATGGAACCCCCTTCTTAGAAAGTAAAACCATAGGTAGATCATTGATTTTAAAAGGTCAGGGTTAAAAAGCTTATTAACAACTGTTTTACTCAGCTGTTCCGAGCATTCAGCTAAGTAAGAACCCAGCAGCAGGGTGTTATTGCTCTATAAGGAAAAGTCGGCGGTTTCTCGCTGATGCCCAGGAAGTCTTGTTAATAATAGTTCAAAATGAAATGAATTGATGGAATTGCATTGGACTGAGAAGATAACTATGGCTTTCTGCCACAGGGGGGCTGGTCCAGGCTGAGTCCCCTCATTACACAGACCAGAGAAACTGGCCGACTTGCCTGAAGATCTCATGACTCAACGGCATCAGCCCAGCCTGTCTACTTATGCTCATTGCTTATTGCCGCTCTTCAGTCTCTCTGTTGGTTTTGCCTCCTACTACTTACAGGCTCAGGGTGCCCTTGCATTTTCCCTGTTCTCAACAGTGCACATACCAGGAGTTAATCCTGCCCAGGTCACCACCCATCATGCTTTCATCTGCTTTCTTTGTACTTCTGCCAGGTCCTCAACTTCAAATAATTCACAATTTTCATTTGGATTAGGAATATTTTAATGCGGCATGCAGGACATCACTTTGTTTAGTGCAGGGGTGTAAATCCAGCTGCGTCTCCAGTGAGGCTAAACCCAAGACGATCTCTGCCTAACAAGGGGGTTCATTCAAGCGGTGAGAGCTGAATATGAAATCTCTTTCTTCCTTTCCTCTCCCTGCTCCTCCCCCTGCTGTGCTTTGCAAAGCAGGCGCTTCATTGAAAACTAACTGAACATGAAACATTTATGAGAGCGTTTAAAGTTTGAGAGTTTAAATAAAAGATTAACATCATCATCAACAACAACAACAACCAGAAGACCTGGCAATGACACCTGGATTTGGTCTTCAGTGGTTTCCGTGAGAGGCTCTTCTTCTGTCTCTATTTAAAAATAAATAAATGCTGTATGGGATTTGGGTTCCTGGTGTTGTCGTTGTTTGGATGGCCCTGACAGGCGTATGCCCACCTGGTTGCAAACATGACTCTGATAACCCATCTCTCTGCCAAGTTTCTCCTACCTGATGGAAAGAAACCTACTGCCTGAGCTAAGACATTGGGGAATGTATAGTCCTACCAACAAATCAAGAGACACAACGGGAAGGCTCAGATGACATCCCTCTCACACACTGGAGAATGTGTGAGCTGAGTATTGGGAGTCAAATAAGCTAGCTCCGCCTCCTTCTTAAATTGCCAGTGCATTCAGCCAATGAAGAAGAGAGCTCTAGGAGCAGAATTCTTTCTGCCTCAGCCTGCCCTAGTTGGACCATGGCAATCTGATGATACAGTCAGATCATGGATATCTTGCTAACTTTGCACCCTGGATCTTTCTTTTACCTAACCTCATCAGTCTACAGGGCCAGAAGATGCTCAGTATAGTCAGCACACCTTGTTCTCTAAGGATTACTACACTTCAGATATCTTAAGGGCTGTCGCATGGAGGAGGGAGTGTGCTTGTTTTCTCCTGCTCTGGAGAGTAGGACTCGAACCAATGGCTTCAAGTTGCAAGAAAGGAGATTCCAACTGAACATTCGGAAAAGCATTCTGACAGTAAGAGCTGCTCAGCAGTGGAACAGACTCCCATGAGAGGTGGTGGACTCTCCTTCCTTGGAGGTTTTTAAGCAGAGGTTGGGTAGCCATCTGTCATGGATGCTTTAGCTGAGAGTCCTGCATTGGAATAGATGACCTTTGGGGACCCTTCCAACTTTAAGATTCTATGAACTCTCTCCCATTAGAAACCAGACAGGCACCGTTTCAGACACCTGGTTAAAATTGTTTTATTTTAGGAGGTCTTTGCGCCACGAATGATGCTCTGATGTTTCATACGTTTTCTTTTCAAATTGCTTTGAGACCCAGATGAGATGAAAAGCAGGGTATGCATTTTAAATACAAATAATAATAATAATAATTCCTACAACCTGCCCACTATCTTTTCCCTCTGTGACAATGAACCTCCATGGGATATTTACCTTGTGAACTGTCCTGTGATCCTTGGATGAAGGGCAGTATAGAAATTTAATAAGTACCTACCAATTTCATCTATGCAGAAAAGTGAGGAGATTTCATTACTTGCCTGTAAGGGAGCAATACTTAAGACATAGCAAGAGAACCATTCCTTTACGTTTCCATTTGCCACTGGCACAACAGAGCTGGAGCTTTATCTCAAGACATTCATCTGTTGGTGTAAGTTGTGGTAGATCATGTCAATACACCCCGGTGGTGCCTAGCCTTAAGTCTTTAAAGGCCAGGTTTAATCCACAGCTGAGTGTTGTTAAATCTGCAGTTGTTTTCTCCCTTTGCTCTCAAGTGAGTCTCCCCTGCTATGAGATGAATTCTCAGATATTTGACCAAGATCCAATCTTCTTTCTCTTATCAAATTTAATAGAAAATGCTGTAGTTACAAAATTACAAGTGTGCCTCCTGGATAAATGTCAATCTATTTTTAAATGCAAGATTGGCGCTGAAGCTTCTGCTGCAATGATGTATCTATCGTTTCAAGCCTACATGGGGCCTGTTCATTGCTTATTGCACTTGACTCTAACAGCCTTCATTTTGATACCGTCAAGCCCAGCTGTGGGATGCTCAGATATTGCCATGAAGATTTTAGCCCACTTTCTGAAGCCATTGATAACTTGGCGCAGAGCAGCTCAGAGTGAAATACAGAGCTGTCTAATGCTTTATAATTTGGGGACATCTGACGCCATGTCTCAGCTTCCTATTCTTGTTGCATTAATGTGGAAGTGAAAGAAAGCATTGCAAGGAGCTTGGGACTTTAAGAAGCTAATAGGGACTGTGCAGAATAAAACACAATGCACTGTCAGCTACACAAAGTGGACTTTGACGATATGGTTGGACTTGTGATCACAAATGGCTTTCATATAGAAAATTTAATAAAGGACCTCTAGGCAGATGAGGCCTCACAGTCTGAAGCTGAATCCAGAGAAGTTAAAGGCAATGCTAGTAGGGGCTTTGTAGGTCCTGTGGTTCATAGCAATGGTTGAGATGCCCTCTGCTCACTTCAGTCAGAAATAACCCAGTTTTTTCTCCTCTCCGCCCTTCCCCAACCTGCCCAGTAATCACACACTGCGTTTTACAAGTCAAACTGAGACTCCACAGACTAGACCCCTCAACTTCTTTGCTAGGGGGGTGGAGTTAGGAGCCACACACCCAGGGAAATTAGAGGCAGAGGCAAAAGGCAACCATAACCACAGGGTCTTACCCCTCAAGATCCCCTGTGTGAGTAGGCTTCTGGTCACTTCTCTCAGGGGACAGGCATTATTGAGGCCATTGGGGTGGTGTAAAATCATGATAAACACAGAAACATTTAAAACTTCAAGATAATCGTCAAAACAAAATGAGGGGTTTATTGCTTTTTAAACAGCATCAAAAACTGCTGTAAATATATAAGCACACTTCCTGAAGTTGATTAAGGGCATGCATAGTGACAAAAACAATTTGATTTGATGAACTTTATATGAATGGGTTGTTTTCTCCCTGAAAATGGATCTACAATGTCATCTTTTCCCCCTGCAGTGCTCAGATGTGATGGCAATGAGAGGCCCTTATAGTATTAATACCCAAGAGAAGAAGCGGGAAATGTCATTGACAGTTGTGTTTTTAGTACCGCTGTATCAATTAAACACCTATAATGTGCCCATCGTTGTACTATATTGTACAAGAAGCTTCTTCTGGATACACCAAGGCCAACTGAGATACAGACTGATCCATTTGTGACTGATGATTGCTGTTGTCATAATGGAACCCTGGGGAATTCAGCTGAAAGCCTACTGGAAAGGACTGAAACACAACATTAAATTCATAACCAAAAAATCAACAATTGGCTTTTGGGTAGAGGAGCTATGTGCTCTATTCAGTGGTGGCAGGTGCCCACTGAACCTGGTGGGGCTACTAGGCCATGGGGCAGAAAGAATGGCCTCCAACTCATTGAAACTGGAGGCATTGGTGTTGGGGGCTGCTGGGCTTAAACTGGGAACTGTGTGCCGCTGCCCTGTGTTCTGTGTTGCTGAAAGGTGCATGGCAGAGTAGCCTACGCCAAGGCTGATGATTGGATCCTCCTGGAATATAAGAGGGCTTACTTGAACCACAAGGTCTCCTTCAGCTCTGTCATGTTCTGAGTCATTTAGCTGTCTTTCAGACCTGGCTCCTGGCTGGCTCCTTAATGTTGCTTCTTGGCATATCCTTCAGTCCCAATTTGCTCTTTGACCTGACCTTCTGTTTTCATCTACCTCAGACTGTTCACCACAGGCCAGCCCTGACAATGTGCTTAAGAGACCTGCTGCTCTGCTTAGAGCCCTGGAAATGATCATAGTGGGCGGGTTGGATCAATGATCTGACTTGGTATAAGGCAGATTGCAACAAATAAAGCAATTTAGAACTGGTCTAAAAAATGCCTTATTTATTATAATCTGCCTTATCCCAAGTCAGACCGTTGATTGTCAAAGTGGGAGGAGAAAACAGTGAAAATGGTATTTATCCTGAATTGATACAAAATAATGTGATCTTTTGAGCTTCTATCCACTTAAATAAATGGGATGCTTTCAGAGACAAGGTGACGGCCTCTTCCTTTGAGAGAATATGAGAAAATATGTTTAAAAAATCCCCTTATTCTGCAGTTTGTTGAATCATCTCCGCTTTTAAATTCTTATTGCCTCAGGCTGTTAGATCAATCTATTCTTTTCCCTGTGACTAGTTTGCATCCTAGATATAGAGAACAAAGAAACTATTGGTGTGATCTGAGTTTAAAGCAGTATGTCGCAGATGTCACACTTGTAGTCGCACGGAACGGTAGTTAACATTCAGATGTTTTTAGAAGTAAAGGGGATTTTAAATGTATTTTAACATCACAGAGCTTTTCTCCCCACCCCGTTCCTCTTCTTGTATTCTTTTTTTTATAAAAAAAGACAGAATCAAAACCTGCAAATATTGATAATTCTTGCAGAGATCTCTCTCTCTCTGTGTGTGTGTATGCACGTGTATATAAGTCTCAGTTTGGGAAACAAATGCTGCGTTTTGCAGACAAAGTCTCAACACAGTGCTGTTCATCACGTGTCAAAGTGTCTGGTTCCTTTCATTTGCTGCTGCTGCTATTGAGCCTTAACAGCAAACAATTTAAGTAGAGTAATGAGTTACATCAGTAATCAGTAATTACATCAGCAGAGGTTGGTCCATTAGAGCAAATGGAGCACTGCCCCGCCAATTTCAGCCACCCCCCACCTGTTTACCTTCTTACATACACTTTAGGGATGAAGAGTGCAAGACTCTTAATCTCAGGGTTGTAGGTTTGACCCCATGTTGAGTGAAAGATTCCTGCACTGCAGGGGGCTGGACTAGATGATCCTCATGATCCAATCCAACTCTACCTACAACTCTACAATTCTGTGATTCTATGGCAACTCTACAATTCTGTGATTCTTTTGTCTCAGTGTTGCCCTTGCAGAACTCGGCAGGGAGGAGGAATACTAGAAATATTAGTGGTACCTTGGGTTAAGTACTTAATTTGTTCTGGAGGTCCGTTCTTAACCTGAAACTGTTCTTAACCTGAAGCACCACTTTAGCTAATGGGGCCTCCCACTGCTGCCGTGCTGCCGGAGCCCGATTTCTGTTCTCATCCTGAAGCAGAGTTCTTAACCCAAGGTACTATTTCTGGGTTAGCGGAGCCTGTAACCTGAAGCATATGTAACCCGAGGTTTCACTGTAGTTGACTCTGCATGTCATTCAGCCCCCACTGAATTACATGTATATTAAGTGTATGTCATTCTGTCCATGTGGGTTTTATCTCTGTGCTATAAACTGTGTGGTGACTCCAATGTACTCCACTTGCATTCTGATTTGTGGAAGCGGGTGGAGAGGTGAAGGGATTTATCAAAGGATAACCTGAGATCAGCATGCAAGGAGATTTTGTAGATAGGTATGTCAATGAATATACTCGCCAACATTCTGCTGATTAAAATTGGGAGGTCCATCTTTCAGTGCCTTCCTGCTGCGCAAGTTAGCTGACTTGGCAACAAAAGACACACGTCTTTTGCTGCTGCGCCTTCACGGGAGCCGGTTGGCTCACATGGAAGCGCAGCGCCAAAACAGGACATTCCGGGATCCAATCAGAAGCCAGTGTGGTGTAGTGGTTAAGAGCTGTGGACTCGTAATCTGGGGAACTGGGTTCACATCTCCGCTCCTCCACATGCAGCTGCTGGGTGACCTTGGGCTAGTCACACTTCTCTGAAGTCTCTCAGCCTCACTCACCTCACAGAGTGTTGTGGGGGAGGAAGGGAAAGGAGATTGTTAGCCGCTTTGAGACTCCTTAGGGTAGTGATAAAGCAGGATATCAAATCCAAACTCCTCCTCCTCTTCTTCTGTAATTCTGGAATGTCCTGGGATGATCAGGACGGTTGTGAGGTATGGAATGTGAACCACGAGAGTGAAATGAAGCCTTCCCTCTGAATACCAGTTTCCATGCTCTTCTCCTTGTGGACTTCCAGGAAGCATCTGCCTGGACCTTGTTGGAGGCAGGATGTTGGAGCTAATAGAGCAGGAATGGCTAAACTTTTTAAAGCTGAGGGCCACACCCCCTTGTGAGCAGTTTTGCAGGGGCCATATGCCAGTGCTGTGCAGGGACAGATGTGAAAGTGAGCAGGGCAAGGGATGCAAAATTTCACAGCAGGCTAGCTTCTACACACACTCGCATACCCCTGTTTCTTAAAACACGTGTCTAATTGTCGAAACCTCTAGCCTTCTGTCTGGGGAAGCAGGAGGCATGATAAGAGTTCAAGCTTTTCCACCCTGGCAAAAGCCTTCACACCATTCTTGATGTCGAGGCAGTAGGGGGTGTTGCTTGACAATAGCCCCAAGGGCCAGATTGGGAGGCTGGGAGGGCCACATTCAGCCCTCAGGTTTAAGCTTCCTCACCCTTGAGATAGACAACGGGTCTTAACCAGAAATAAAATCAGGTTATGTTTTTCAGTTTTGCCGGAGTCCACAAATAACTATCGATCATATATATTGTCCGTCGTCTTTCTGTTTATACTAAACCTGATTATTCATCTTCTTTTTATGGTTGTATGGGACATACCTTTCCTGCTTTCAGTAGGTTTATTATTATTATTGACCCTTCCATGGCTTCAGTTCATGTCCCTTTTAGTACACACACCCTTCTTCTTGTATTTGACGCAAGTCTTCTGACAACTCTCCTTTCCGATTCCCTCTGATAAATGCTGTATAATATTAGGTCCAACCTAAACCCTCCTTTTTTTCCAGAGAGAACTGACCTAGTTTCTTTGACTTTATTTCTATAAGCTACTCTAGTCCGTTGAGGATGGCCTCTCCTAGACCTTCACTGTCTTTTGATCTATTTAGTAACAGGTCTCTTTCTGGACATAAGAAGGAATCGAGAGTGTAGTACATTTCCTTCAAATGTGGGGCTCATCATTTTTCTCATCAGTAAATCCTCAGGCTTTTGCATATTTCAATGCTGAATGCTCTGCATCATTCAGTAGTAAGAAACCTAGCATTTTGGTAGCATGAGATTTTAAAAGGCACGAAATGTTCTATAATATAGGTGCACCTTGGAAAAGTTTTCATTCACCAGAAGCCAAAAGTATAGGACTGTTTTTGGCATAGTAATGGACCTGAAACAATATGTGGCAGCTGAATAATTGACTCATTCTCTTTTCAATAATTTTAAACAATATATTTTTCTTATAACTTTCTGGCCACATACATATTATTTTTAGTTTATTTCTTGCCTGAATTATTTAAATCGTCACATCTTGATCTTGCAGTCCACTTCTTTTTGAGGGTTTCTTTCGTTTAAGGAAGAAATTCTCAAGCAGAGCGAACTCACAGATACAGTGGCAGGCCGGAGTTAGGAAGGAGTTGACAAAAAATATAGTTAAGTCCCCCCATCCTGACTAGTGTAAACTAATCCTAGGTAAGATTTCCACTGCTAGTCTCACTGAATTAGTGAAAAAAGGTAGGAATAGAATGGAACAGGCATGCCAATTTGCTCCATCATAAAACCATTGCTTTATTTACAATGAAAAGAAAACATAAATTGGCATATAAAACCAGCTGGATCAGACTCAATCAACTATCTATCTTGCCTACTTTCCTATTTCTAATAGTAGACAGTACCATGATGTATGGAGGAAGTGCAACACAGTATGAGATTTTGCAGAGCCATATAAGTAATTTCCAGTTTCTAGTAATCTAATATTCACAGACACTGTTGGCAATAGGACATATTTTATGGCTTTCTAAACAAACAGCTGCTTAACATGCCTACCTCCCATGAAGTTGCCTAGCTATTTTTTATTTTTATTTTTTTAATTTAAATCACATTGTACTCTCAGCAATTGGCATATGTTGTGCCAGGGAATTACAAAGATTACCATCTTCTTATCTGTACAAGTGAGAAAGATAAAGACACCCGCCCCGGACCAAATATGATTTCCTTCAGTACCATCTTCATAAAAAGCACATAGTACTCCTTTACAGGGCCTGTATGACTTCTGAATATGGGTGAAGGGGGGCTGAGTGGCTGAATGGTCCTCCTTGAAAAATACACCAAGCTAAAAAAACCAAAAAATACAAAAAACAGGAACAAAAGAAACGACCTTCTTATTCAGTGTTATTTTTCTTGAAAAAGAGGTGCTGGAACTCACCATGAACACTTCCCTTGTTCTCTTATAACGGCAATAGTGCCCACCCAAGAGGTGCTGGAACTGAGTAACAGTGAGTTCCCCGGCTGAAAAAAGCTGTACTTATACTGAGTCAGACCATTAATCCATCTAACTCAGTGTTGTTGTTGTTGTTGTTGTTGTTGTTGTTGTTGTTGTTGTTGTTGTTGTTGTTGTTGTTTACTATTAGTATTTCCCACCCATCACCAGAAGGTTCCAGGGTGAGTTATAGCAATATCAAATATAACATTAAAAATAGTTTAAAAAGAAATCACAATCACAAGAGTGGGCCCTAAAATTAGAGAGTGTAAAGGGAAAGCAGCGTAAAGAGTAAAGATGGTGAGGTTTGCCTTCAACATACAATGAAACAAAAACCACCTCCACAGAGATGGAATTCCATAATTTAGAGGCTGCCACAAAGAATGCTCTATTCTGCCCCCCCTCTCCCTCTCTCTCCCTCTTTTTCCCACCCACACTCCCAAACCTACTGGTGGAACTGCCAGGATATCCCCCTCTGCTGATCTTCACATCCAAGATGGTCTGTAGGGAAGGAGGCATTCTTTCAGGTATTTGGGGCCCTTAGTCGTTTAGAGCTTTAAGCACTACCATGAGCACCTTAAATTGGGCCTGGAAATGAACTTGCAATGTTTGTTTCTACTAGCAGTGGCTCTTCAGGGTTTCAGACGAGACCTGGAGACACCCAGGATTGAATGTGGGACTTTCTGATGCAAAACAGGTGCTCTGCTACTGAGCCACAATCCTTCCTAGCATCACTTAGGAAGAAGTATAGCTTTGCTCTGTAACATACTAGCTTCCCATGTGAAGGAAGTATTTTAAGTGCAGGAGGAGCATTTAAACATGTGCACTCCCACCTGCATTTTGAAGTACCACAATCGCCAGAGGGCTATAACATGCATTCCCCCCCTCTCAACATGTAAATCAGACCCAAGACTGTCTAGTTTTATGGCCTTCATAGAGAAACTAATATCACTGTGGAGACCCAAGCATATGATTAACAATGTAGTTTATTATAACAATAATATTTATTAGTTTGTTCATACTTCTCCAGGCTGCCCTGATTTGCCCTATAATTTTCTTCCTCCAGGGCTTTGGGGTGGGATCATCTTTGCCACAAAAGTTGTTGGATAGAAGCACAAACTCTACTGAGTGCCATTACCAGACTAGTGTCTGACAGAAATGTCAAAGCATAAGTTATTGGTTCTGTCCTCTTGAAACCTTAGGATATGTTCCCCAAGTCAGTCTTTTATAGAGATATATTATCTCTCTGAGAATTCCTTGTCAAACTATGTTAAGTAAATAAAGGAGGGGTGAAATATCAGCAACAAAGCTAACAAATGGAACCAAATGCTACAGTCGAAAGAACAGATCCAGCTGTTTGCCATGCTAATCCAAAATGAAATGAAAATGTGTGTTTTTCATCTTTTCAGTGGGGGACCTTTAATTCAGGTAGATGTGGGTCCTAACACTCCCAGCTTATTTAATGCAAGTGTGCATGTGTACAGCTGGAATAGCAAAATCCATAAAGAGAAAGGGTGTTGACTTTGTGTTTTGAAAAATCTTTAGTGCTAGCTAAGGGACTGCAAGGGCCTCATAGTTTGTCATTCAGAATATGACAGCTTTCTACTTTCCCAAGGTCAACCTCTCACCTTTACAGAAACGTGAATATGAATTTGATAGCAGTAACCAACTGCTTTATGAAGACAAGAACACACACATATTTTAATCATGAAATGGCTCAGGACTGCAATACCTCAAGGATTGCTTCTCCCCATAAGAACTGACCCAGACCCTGTGATCATCATATGAGGCCCTACTTCATGTGCCTCCAACCTCGAGAGAATGGGTCTTTTTGGTGGTGGCTCCCAGTTTGTTGAATGCTCTCCTGGCACCTTCATAACATATCTTTAGGTGCCAGGCAAAACATTCCTTTTCTCCCAGGCCTTTGGCTGGTTAAACAATCTGTGCCCTTTTAAACTGGGGGGAGGGGTATTGTTTTTTTGTTTGTTACTATGGTATGTATTTTGTGTTTTTATATTGTAAACTGCCCTGAGATCCTTGGATGGTGGGCAGTATAGAAATTTAATCAATCAATCAATCAATCAATCAATCAAAATAATAAATAAATATCACAAGTCCACGACAGACCAAGACAGTCAATGCTAGCCACCTAGAAGCAACAGTAGTAGCCACTCTCTGGCATCCCAGTCTTTCTCTAGAGCCCTTGAGGACCAACTTAGGCTTCATAGGTTCGCCCAGCCTTCACCAACCTCATGTTCTCCAGTTGTTTTAGACCGCTATGGCAGCTAGAGGCTGATGGGATTTGTAGTTCAAAGCATCTCAAGGACACCAAGTTGGCAATGGCTGGGTTAGCCTAATCTTTCAATGTTTACCCAGTAGTATTGACAGGTAGAGTCAAATCTACTTGAATATGAATGTCTGTCTGAGATGCTTGAGGGCTCTGCCAACACTTTGTGAAGTGTCTGAGCTAGGAGGAAAACAGTGCCGCCTAATTGTAATAGACGCATTAGTACAGGAGCTTTTTGCCTGCCAGTAGCAGTTTCTTTTATCCCGATTAAGGAAATTAGTGGCCAGGTGTGGTGATTAGACATCGCATAGGACCTGGTAGGCTGAAGTCAGGGCTTCTCTAAATGAGGGACATTCCTGGAAAATAGGGACACTTGGAGGGTCTGCAAGGGTGAGAGGGGTTTCTGAACACACAATGGGGTAGTATGCTAGAGTGGATCTCTCCTATCGCCAGCAAACATCTCAGATGGGTTGGGGCTGCTACACATGGCATCCTCCCTCTCTGCAGGCTTACTTTTATAACTCCTGAACAAGGCTTCGTAAGCTGTTTGTTAGTATTGGACCATTGTCTCCTATAATGCAAATAATGTCTGGCATAGTTGTGTTCCCAGTATATTGGATTATCCAATCTTCACCATGTTCAGCTCCAAATCACAATCCCTAAAACTGAGGACTAAAATACACAAAATTGCTATTCAAGTTGCATGCCTAATCAGTCTTATTTTCTCTCCTTATGTTTGTAAACTACAGCCTAGAAGCCTCAATTACGAACTTTAACTTGCATTGCATCACAGCCTAATCCGCATCGAACTGTTAATTTACTTCCAAAGCTTTAGTTTTCACCGTGCTTATTGCAAGCATGGATCCCAGGTCTGGATAATCATAGAGTCGTAGGATCATAGAGTTGGAAGGGATCCCAACGGTCATTTTCCACTGCACCACTCCCTACTAGGGTTCTGATCCAGATTCCTCCAAACACACCCACCCTGCTATTCCCTGCTAATTTTATCCCATCTTGATTTGTCTGCAGTGGACACGGATGACCTCAAAGAGCACATGAAAACTGATTTTGGTGTGGGCTGGGCTGGTTACGATAAGATTCCTGCTGCACGTTAGCATCATTAGGAAAGAGAATGATTATAGCTTTATAATATGATTCATAAGCATATACTGCAGCTATTTGCTAGTTTTATATTAAAAAGGGGTGGGGGAGGCGTGGGTACAATTTGTTTCCATAGTCATTTTTTTAGGCAAATAGATGTGGCGACAAAAAGTGGGAGGTGTTGATAAGGGTGGGATTTTTGTCTCTCTGTGTTTTTGTGTGTGGTTTAAACAGACTATTTACATTGTTAATCGCTGATGTTCTTCTTCCCCCACTGCCACTGCTCTTTCTCCAGATCTTCTCCTCTGCACCACTGCACTAAATAAATTAACAAGTTAGCAACATGACTACAACACACCAATACAGGCGTCCCTATTACACAGCCTGTCATTGACACTCAGGAATCTGCTGGAATGTGACAACTTCACAGCAGAAGGTCACTTCCCCCAGTCACTTTCTTCCATGCTGCTTGGAGGCAACCATTCTGAGGAATGATTTGTTATGGTAGAATAAGAGGCATATTTGTTAGCTAATTCATGAGAGAGAGAGAGAGAGAGAGAGAGAGAGAGAGAGAGAGAGAGAGAAGAGAGAAGGGAAAAAAACACACCCTCAAATGAGATGAAAAACAAGCACAGAGCTGACAAATGGCATTTAATTATAGCTGAGCCTAAAATTTGCAATACATATTTATGCTGCCCTAAGATATATGTGCAGCCAGAGTCTCTTTTCATCCTCACTTCTGCTTGTTGACATGGGATGAGGGGGGGAAAAAGTGGTGAGTGACCAAAGGACATTCAGTGCCTATCATTCTGTCTTCGCTTCATAAAGGCAATCCTATACTATGGTTGTCTATTCGGAAGCAAGCCTCTCAGAGTTCAGTTGGGCATACTCCCAGCTAAAGGAGTAGAGGTCTACAGCCTAGGTGCACCCT
This sequence comes from Podarcis muralis, assembly GCF_964188315.1. Taxonomy (NCBI): domain Eukaryota; kingdom Metazoa; phylum Chordata; class Lepidosauria; order Squamata; family Lacertidae; genus Podarcis; species Podarcis muralis. The sequence goes on from NC_135656.1 coordinate 95,826,630, forward strand.
GAAGATGCCTCTTTTATGGTAAGGGGCTCCTTCTTTTTATTGAGCATTCACCTAGATTTGCTTGCTCACAGCTCAGAGAAGGGTTAGACTATGCCTGGTCTCTATTGCTAATTTGTTCTGATTTGCTTGTGGGTTGTTTACCTGGCTTCTCATTTGCTAATCCCATGCTTTTCAACGCATTTCCCAGCCACTTCCCTAACTGCGAAAAGCCAGCTGCTTTCTCTAAAAGCGGATATGTTACACCTGAGAGACAGGCTGATTTCATTCGCTTTAACATGCAAACCTAAATATCCAGCATGCACGTGAATCTCTCCCACAAAATAGTGACAGTCTGGAGGCACTCAGGGTCACTTCACCAGATGTTATTCATTTTCAGTTAACGTTTAGGTCCTGTTGGTATAGGCGTATTCTCCCTGCTTTCAGCTTCCCTTGCAGTGGCAGCTCTCTGCCTGGGCACAGGCTAAACCAGGCATAGGCAAACTCGGCCCTCCAGATGTTTTGGGACTACAATCCCCATCATCCCTGGCCACTGGCCCTGTTAGCTAGGGATGATGGGAGTTGTAGTCCCAAAACATCTGGAGGGCTGAGTTTGCCTATGCCTGGGCTAAAACAAGCACCTCCCCCTTCCTTTGTTGCAAAAGGAAAGATATCGAAGCTCTGTGGTTCCCGGAAGCCCCAGCCCCCCTATGGAAGCCCTGCAGGCAGATGACCAACACCAGGGACCTCTTGTATGCATAGTATGTTTTCCACCACTCATGGCTCTTCTTACATCTACACAGCTGCCTAGGACAGGCTGATGGCAGTTTTCTTTTGCTGCTATGGAAAACCCTTGCTATGGAAAACCTAAAATTCACAAACCATTACTTCCTGTGTGTAAAATATTACCGACTGCCTAATCACAACTCTACTCCCCGTTCCTCTGTGCCTATAAGCATGTCTCCCTTTCTCTTTTGGCATCAGAGCCCTTGTCAAGATACTTAGGATTCCCCTCCATTCTTTTTGGCACGATGCCATCAGCACAAGCTAGCCAGCCTCTGTTTTTTGTTCCCTAGTGGGGAAATGTCATTTGACCCTCTCAAGTGGGGCAGGGTGGGGGAGATATTAGATCTGTTGACACTGAAGTGCTTTTATCTGAATTCAGCAAAAGGGGTAGAATGAAAAGATTGCAGCTGCTCAGCAACGGCGTTGGGCCTGTTACAGGGATCATATGGGTTTAGAAGTGGCACACCAGTGGACGCCCTCCTCACCTGAACAGCTGTGCACCGCTTTGCCAGTAAATGTGTCCGTCTCCCAGCTTGCTTTGCATTCCTTGCATAGCTTGGAGTAAAACAAGTGGCTTTTGATTAACTGACAATGATAGCAAAGCTGATGCGTACAAGCTTACATGGTGGTCCTTTATCTTTACCCCTTGCCAAGTCTCTTAGGTTGTATCTACAAAGCATGCAGGGTTTTTTATATAATGAATATTTGAAGATGTAACATGTACAAAGGACACAGTCTGCGCATCAGGCTTTCGAAGCCAGGTAAACCCCTGCTTGATACTTACTGAGGCAGTAATTTCCCTGCCGCTCCCCCAATGCATTGGCTTTAGAAGTTATTTTACAAACATCACTCCATCTTTGGAATAGGGTGCATTAAGTATTTGTTGTGTACATTTCTCTAAAATTCATTTTAACCTCAGGGAAAATTGGGTGGATCGTGCTCTCTGACCATGGCACATGATATGAGCTAAAGTCAAACGACTGGAGAATCGCAGCACCTGCTGTAGCTGCAGAAACCGGTAACTCATAGCATGCAGGGTTCTGTCTTATGGCACAGTGATGGAATGGAACAAGGCTATCCTTCAAAATTCGCACTTCTCTCTGAGTTTTGTCATGCAATTCTCCATCCAGAGAATCTGTACTCGCTACCTTGTGGGACATCTTCAGAAGAAGAAAAGGCTGAGGAGCAAAACCTTCCTTAGTGGAGTCCCTATGGCAGTTGCATTATGCCTTTTACGCCTCCTTCCAGCAACTCCTGCAGCCAAGCTGGTGCCAGACGTATTGTTTTGCTTTCCTTTGGAACACATCAGCAAGGCCAAGAAGGAGGTCTTGTCATGTGGGCAGCCCAGGACTTCCATACACACTGCCCAGGCTTGTTGCCTGAAGAGGTCACTTTGGTGTTGCCAACACACCAAAAACAATGTGGGAGGCAGTTATGGTCTCTGCAGCCACAACATCTGCAGACAGATGGATGCCAACAACAAAAAAGGTGACCATGAAAGACCTCCCTTTCTGCTAAGACATTATAGATACTATTCAGGATCTCTTCAATCCACAAGAGAGCTCAATATCTCCCAGCCTCAACCTTGGTTTAGGGAGGGCTGACTCATCACAGAGGTCAAAGCATTTGCTATGTCCACTCCCCAGCTTAGTAAAGTTTCTATCTATCTCCATAGCCTTCTTCCCTCTTCACCAGGAAACAAATATTGCCTTGCTCCTTTGTCATTCCTCACAACACAGACTCCCAGCTGCTGTGGTTTGGTCATGCTGCTAGTCCCTAGTGCCTCACCAACACCCATTTCTGGAATGCTGAGATCATGCTCTGATGAAGTGACATTGGGACCAAACATTCTGCGGAGCCTACAGCCTTCCACAATCCCTCACAGTGACAGTTATGCTTTTAGCTATTATGTAGGGTTGGTTATAATTTTACATTCCATTTAAATTCACATTTTTCTCTTCTCCCCTGCAGAGTGCTTCTGAATGCCAGTTGCTGGAAACTGCAAGAGTGGAGAGGGCTGTTGTGCTCAGGTCCTGCTTGTGGGTTTGCCAAAGGGATATGATTGGCTAAGGGACCACTGGTCAATCAGTATATCTGAAGGAGCATCTCCACCCCCATCGTTCTGCCTGGACACTGAGGTCCAGTGCCGAGGGCCTTCTGGCGGTTCCCTCACTGCGAGAAGCCAAGTTATAGGGAACCAGGCAGAGGGCCTTCTCGGTAGTGGCACCCACCCAGTCGAATACCCTCCCACCAGATGTCAAAGGAAAAAACAACGACCAGATTTTTAAAAGACATCTGAAGGCAGCCCTGTTTAGGGAAGCTTTTAATATCTGAAGGACTATTGTATTTTAATATTTTGTTGGAAGCCGACCAGAGTGGCTGAGGAAACCCAGCCAGATGGGCGGGGTATAAATAAATCATCATCATCATCATCATCATCATCATCATTGTTATGTTACGATAATGAAGCAATGCTGCTGCAAAGTCCTAGCTTGGAATGTAAACATGATGGGAATGTTGGGACTGCTGTGGGAACAGAGGGGCAGTCATTTCACAGTGCGCAGCACCGGAATTACCTCAGAGTGTAATATGAGCTGTACAGGAAGTACAGGAAGAGTTTGAGTGAGTCGACTGCTGGAATTTGATGAGTGCAGTCATGTTTTCTGTAACGCTGCAAAGACAGAAATAAAAGCATGTAAATACGTTTCTGTCTATCTCTTTCCCCTGCCTGGGGAGGCAGGAAAGAGCGGTGTGTTCTTCTCACGTTTGATAAGAATCGCCGATCGAGACCTTGCCTGCGTCTGCTGGGGAATGCAGCCAGGGAGGTCAATAGGGAACTCAAGCCGGGTGCCTGGGACTGCTGCCAGCTTCTCATAAGAGGAGGGCTTGAATCCCAACATGTTATACTTGGAGTGTCTGCATTTGCAATCTGGGAGAGTCCAGGGAGGGAAAAGGAGCAAAGGCTGGGGAGAAAGTAAGGTGCTACATGCTCCTCTTTCCCTTCCAATTTTTGCCCCTCTGCTTTCTGCTCAGCTGCCAGTCTGAGGCCTGAAAAGAACACACAGCTTAAAGAGGAAGTGGGAAAGTGTGTCACTCTTCTAACGTCCTCCTTCAGCTCTATAGACTTTTTAGGGGGGGGGAGAGGTAAGCCCGCTCACCACTTCATGATGAATGGGACAGTGAATGGGGTTGGATCTCACAGACAGGAGCGGAAGACCTCAAGGGTGCCATGGGGTGATGCTAGCCTCAAGAACATGCCCTGGAATCCTCAGGAAAGTGCAGTGTTTCATAGCAGACCTAAAGGGGTTCCTTAGGAGACAATGTCAGTGTGAAAGAGTTCTCTGAAGGACCAACATTTGAAAATTACTGCACTGGTACTTATGCAGAAGCTTTGTTTTGCTTTGTTGTGTTTTTTATAAAGAAAGTGAAGTTCACAAAGATGGAAGAGCAGTCAAGCTTCTAGTGTTAAGCTACTATTTTGTAATAAGCAAATTGCTAAGTGATAGAGCAGCCTGATTAACTGCCGAACAATGGAAAAGTTTCAGCAGCTCCTGAAGTGAAATGTTTGACAGTTTTCAATTTTAGCTTCATGGATTTTGTAAGAAATCTCCAAAAATATGATTTTGTAAATCACCAGTTTCATGCTTTGTTCTTTTCCTGGAAATTAGAGACTGCTGTCCAACTTCTCTTCATTTTACACTATTGGAGGAAATCTTAGAGCTGTGTTGACAAGGGGCCAATGCTGAGCTGTTGCTTAGAAACTGACTGGCTTTCTTCTGTTATTGCCTGATGTAATAGTTATATTGCCCACTTGCATCTGTTAACAAGCAATACAACCAAATCCACAGGTACTTATCAAGAAATAAATCTGGCACTCATTACCTTGCTTGAAAATTCATAAATGCCCCTTTTCACTTGGCACAGGGGTGTGTGTGTGGAGGAGTGCGTTTTGTTCAGGTGCTAGTTAATAAACTGAGAATGTATTGCCCCTGAACATATCTCTCTTATTTACCTTAATCTATTTATTTTGCTTCAGAAAAAAAACACATTATAAGAAAAATACAGTATATTATTATAATTGCTGTTTTACGGCATTGTTAGCAAGCCCAAAATGGTTGGATGTGGGCTTTGCATAGTTTGTTAACAAAACCATGATTTTACACACACACACAAAAATTTAAGGATTAGATTTCTTCATCTCTAAGCCCAGTAGGATAAGACTGTTCAAGTAAGTAAGCCATTTTGTAGATTGCAGCAATCAGCAGTCAAGTGACCAACTAAAATTACATCACCTTGAAAATCAGAACTATTTTCACTGCTTGACTTAGTGGTTATGATCCATCAAAGCCAAGAGAATAACCTAAGGATCTTAGCTCCAAGGTGCCTTAAATGGCAATCCTATACCTTTTTGCCAACCTGCCTGCTTTCTTATAAAACTGACGTTGTGCTGATACACTAGATCAGCATTCCCCCAAGTGGTTGATACTGACCCCTGGACCTGTGCAGAGGGTGAATGAAGTCCAAGGGGTCGAAAGGGGGATCCAAAATGGCCTATGGTTGGAAGAGACTTTATGAGGTATAAGTGTGAAAAGTTGAATGAGGAACGATGAGCCTCAGCAATGAAGCACAATGGGCATGTACAGAGTGTACCTTCTTTGCCAATTAAGAACTTCTGCATTTAATAAGATGATTCCAGAGGAGAAGAGTATTCCTTAACTCTTTTTTGCATTTTATCATTCCTATTCATGATGACTATCATAAATATGGATTATATAAAGATGTTTCTTGACAATATTTCATTATTTCAGGAAGTTTTTAATGTTTGAAGTTTTGCTGTGTTTTTATTATGTTGGAAACCACCCCCAGTGGTTGGAGCAACCCAGTCGGATGGGTGGGGTATAGTTAATTAATAATAAGAATATTGTCCTAAGAATTTTGGTTGAGGTCAGTGACAACTTTATATGCCCATCAAGAAGTCAATTCCCTCAGAAATTTGGGAAGCTCTGCATTAGTTGCTATTTAATTTTATAAGGAAAAAAGGGGTGACAATTTAAACAGTTTTAAAAGCAAAAATCCTGCACTTTTAAAGAGTGTGAATATTATCATTATCATTATTATTATTATTATTATTATTAACACCATTTCTATACTGATACTGCTGAAAGACCTCTAAACAGTATACAGAAGAATAAAGCAACAACAGACAGCTTGAACTACAACTATTACAAAAATTCACAGTTGACAAAAAAAAAATGCATATATAAACCAATATGAATTATTTTGCCTTTGAATACGCCCTCCCAGTTCTCACCCAGGACTCCATGCATCCACCCTGGCTTTTATCCAAGGTCCAAACAAGAAGAAGAAGAAGAAGAAGAAGAAGAAGAAGAAGAAGAAGAAGAAGAAGAAGAAGAAGAAGAGTTTGGATTTGATATCCCGCCTTTCACTCCCCTTCAGGAGTCTCAAAGCGGCTAACAATCTCCTTTCCCTTCCTCCCCCACAACAAACACTCTGTGAGGTGAGTGGGGCTGAGAGACTTCAAAGAAGTGTGACTGGCCCAAGGTCACCCAGCAGCTGCATGTGGAGGAGCGGAGACGCGAACCCGGTTACCCAGATTACGTGACTACCGCTCTTAACCACTACACCACACTGGCTCAGCTTACCCACAAAAGTCTCAAAAAGGGAAGGGATGCTGTTGACATCATCAGTCTTGTCTCTCATTCTAGACCTGCTTTCTATGGGCAGGCCCATGGTGAATGGACCACCCTCAGGCTGCTGTGGCCCATTAAGCAGTCAGCTGCACTCTCCACAACCAGTTCCAGGTACAGTAGCTTTGTTGAGTTTCCCAGGGAGTCCCAGTGATGGAAAAACGCAACCCCTCCACTCACAGTTCTTTCTCCAGCCTTGGCCATCCTTCTCCTTCAGCTGCCATATTTCATCTCATTGCATGGAGATTTATGCATGCAGCTTACCTTACCATTAAAGGGAAACATGTGCATTACAAATCCCTGCCCTTCAAGAGGATAATACACAATATAACCCTTAATTTTTTTAATTCACCTGGGTCCCTGCTTTAAAGCATTTTCATACAGTTTGTCCTAATTACACTCATTTTTAATGACAGCTTAAAATTTTCGTGACTACCTTACCAGACACTGCTTAATTCCTCATGTGAACAATTATATGGTAATCTGGGGAGCTGGGGTGCTAAAACATACGCAAAAGTTGCATGGCAAAATTAAATGTAAGGTTTCCTTGTCTTGCACATGCAATCGAATCTTGAGCAGTGTTAGACTGGTAAGGCAGTCTCTCATTTCCCCTCCTCTTTGTTTCATCTCAGCAATGTCTTTTGTGATTCCTCTTTGAAAACTGTTGGATCAATTCCAACCATTTGATGAACGGTTCTTGACGTAGGTTCTTTGCACGTCATGGCCTAGGCTTGTGCAAAGAAAGCCAGCTTTGGGCTTAGGAGATAGCTGGTCTTGACAACCCTACAAAGAGAGTAAATAAGACTCAGGGAGAAGAGAAGAAAGGAGATGGTGTGAAATGACCTCTTTCCTCTTGGGTTAAGTACTTTTTTGTCTCATTGGCTTCAACGGGGGAGACTGAAGTACAAGGCAACCCAGGGGTAGCCAATTAGACTACAACTCCCGCCATTCCTGACCATTGACCATGCTTGCTGGGGCTGATGGGAGTTGTAGTCCAAGAAAAATCTGGAGGGTACTAGATTGGTTACCCTAGCTAAATGTCCTTGTTGAAATTGATGGGACCTAAGGGCAAAAGGGACGTGGGTGGCGCTGTGGTCTAAACCTCAGAGCCTAGGGCTTGCCGATCAGAAGGTCGGCGGTTTGAATCCCCATAACAGGGTGAGCTCCCATTGCTCGGTCCCAGCTCCTGCCCACCTAGCAGTTTGAAAGCACATCAAAGTGGAAGTAGATAAATAGGTACCGCTCCGGCGGGAAGGTAAACGACATTTCTGTGCGCTGCTCTGGTTCGCCAGAGGCGACTTAGTCATGCTGGCCACATGACCCTGAAGCCGTACGCCGGCTCCGTCGGCCAATAAAGCGAGATGAGCGCCGCAACCCCAGAGTCGGTCATGACTGGACCTAATGGTCAGGGGTCCCTTTACCTTTACCTTTAAGGTAAGGTTACCAGACATCCCCGTCTCCCAGGGACAGTCCCCGGATTTACGAATCAGTCCTCATACACAATCCATTGAAGTTGAAAAGTGTCCCCGGATTTATTGAAAAAAAAATCTGGTAACCTTAACCTAAGGGCAAAACTAGATACGTACGACATGGGATTCCACTTGTATTTTCCTCAGTTTTTTTTAATCCTCCCATAAAAGCTACTATACTGTAGGCAGCAGAAGAGCAGCAGTGAGTGAAGGGAGGTGTTGCTTTACTTTCCCCCCATCTGATATTTGTCTTCTAAAAATTGCTTCCCAGTTGTTTTCCTCTCTGCAGAAGAAAGGGTTAGAGACTGCCGTAACATTTCCCTTGCAGAAGGCAAAGCGGTTGGGATAGGCACAAGAAAAAGCCCTAGTTTAGTGGATCAGGCCAATGGCTCATTGAGTTATAGACTCATAGAATTGTAGAGTTGGAAGGGACCCTGAGGGTCATCTGGTCCAACGTGCAGGTGGCTCATATGTGGATCGAACCTCTGACCTTGGTGTTATCAGCTCCATGTTGTAACCAACTGAGCCAACAGATACTTCTGAACATTCCATAGAGTCTAACATTCTATTCTCACAGTGGCCAACCAAATGCTTATGGAAAGCCCACAAGGAAGACCTGAGCACAACAGCACTCTCCCGACTCCTGATTCGGAGCAACTGGAATTCAGAGGCACGCTGTCTTAGACAATGGAGGCAACTACCAGCCATGGATAGGGATTTCCCATGGATTTGTCGAATCCTCCTTTAAAGCCATCCAAGTTGCTGGGCATCCCTATCTTATGATACCTAGGTCAGTGATGGCCCTTTTATAACAGCCTTCTGATTGCCTGGGGGGAAAGGGGGAAACGGTTGTGTGTGCATAATCTGTGACAGGTAGTTTATGAAAGATATTAAAACACAGCAAAACTACTTGTTGCATTGTGTGGCTTGCTGTTGTGTCAGAAGACTTAAAATGTTTATCACTACACATGTGTGAAATAAACTTCAAAGATTATACAGGCTTCTTTCTTCACTAGTTGACCCGCTGTAGTGAAAAACACCAAACATATCTTCTGCATGTATCCTTGGACCGCAGCCATATTAGTTTACATCTTAAATACAGACCTGGTTTTCAATAATGGGGTGCTGAGGTGTGGGTTGGACCAGATTCCGCAGGGAAGAATATTTGGAAGTTTGAAAGTTTTATTAGTAATTTGTACATGCTCTCTAATTACTGGTTATTCAAAATTACAGTGAGGAAAACATCCTGCCAATTTAGGACTCAATTCCAAAAAAAACCCCCAGAGCTCGAAAGTGTTGCGCCTATTTGTTATACAGATGGCATTTTGTGAGCAGTCTCCAGTTAATGTTGTTATTGTTGTTTTGTTGTAGGGAGAAAATGAGGAAACTAGCCACCAGAGCAAGGTTTCAAGTTTTCTCCATTGCTATAAAATCAAAGCCCAGGAGAATCTTTAGTCTCCTTTTCAAAAGTCCTTGGAAACAAAAGTTTAGAGACTGGTTAGTAATAGACAAATCGTTTGCAAAAGCCTTCATTGTGCTTTCATGAAAGCACTACAGGAAAATCTACTTTAAAGATAGAAGAGGAAATGCAACACTACAAGAGCTAAGCTGAGCTAATTATTTTTTAAACAAATAGATGGAGGTCATATAAAACCGTGAATACATCAGAGACCTTTTCCCTCCATGCGAATTGTCAAATTCTTGTTGCAATAGGCAGCCAAGCATGTACTTGCTTTGTAACTTTCTTCCTGTATGAATAGAGTTTTAAGTGTATTTGAGTAATGTGCCATAAAAAACAACAACACGTTTTTCCTCCTGAATGCCTTCAAAGTTTTTAACTCGAATAGTGAGAGATAGCCAAACGTGGTGGATTTTCAGAGCATTTTTTCAGACACGTGGAATTGGCGTGTGTTTCTTCTTATGCACAGGTTCTTCTAATCCAGGGTTGGCCCTATGATTAGGTGCCACCTCAGGCAGCAGAAGCCCATGAGTGGCATGCAGTGGCAAGTACTCTGCGTGCCTCATCCTTCCTTCCAAAAAAACTCCCAAGCTTGCCGGCAGCCCTTTCTTAATAGTGGAGTCACTCCATCCCCTTGGTCATTGGGATGCAGTGGGGGATCATCTCATGTCACCAGCGTTGGAATAAGAGTCATTTGCCAATCTGGTGAGCATCAGTCCATGGAAGGGATGGAGCTGCCATTTAGTCCTCCAACCTTGTGCAGCAAACTGGCTTGGGCTGTGTCAACCCAATACATTCTATGCTGGAGTTTGAAGGCTGAGTGCGAAAAAAAGTGAAATTGGACATAAAGCAGCCAGCTCCAACATGGTGCAATGACCACAGCTGAAACTGGTTTACATCTGAGTGGGCAATGCAAGACCTTATTAGCCAGCTGAGGTCCTCTGAGAAGGTGCTTATCAGCCTACCCTCTTCTCACTTCTCTTTCTAAATGCAGCTTCTTCCGTGAAAGATGTGGCAGGCATGACCTATAACAGGCATAGGCAAACTCGGCCCTCCAGACGTTTTAGGACTACAGTTCCCATCATCCCTGACCACTGATCCTGTTAGCTAGGGATCATGGGAGTTGTAGTCCCAAAACATCTGGAGGGCTGAGTTTGCCTATGCCTGCCTACAAGATTGTCTGAAAACTATACCAGTAGCATTTAATTGCTTAAACAATTAAGAGATTCCAGAACGGGGTGGTTTCCAACAACTGCATTCAGAATGTCTCCACCTGTAGAGGCAGTGTATAGCCATCATGGCTAGCAGCCATCAACAGACCTCTCCTCCGAGAATATGGATACGAGCATATGATAGTGATTTAGATAAGATACACTCAAGTTTCTTGAGACGTATCCTGGGGCTCCCAAGTTCCATCAAGTATGAGATGATGTGTGCAGAACTAGGTATACCCACAAAGGAATATTGAATGTGGGCTAGCACTATAAAATACTGGTTGCGTTGCCATTTCTATTGCCAGCCTTTGAGTCTGCTTTCTGACTTACTTAAGGACTCTTATAAATCCAGATAGTTCCAACTCTTACATAGCAAAATCAGATGTATTGATATTGACTTGGAACTCTGGTATAATCCAAGTGAGCAATAAATTTATTGTAATATTAAAATCAGATTAAGGGACATTGAAAAATAAAACATTGAGTCAGGTGTAAATAAAATTTGCTCCCCCAAGTTTTATGGTTTAAATACAATAGATAACAGGTCACTTATATGTCAGAATTAATAATTTCAGTCTTTATGTTAGCACGATTGAATGTTTTCCCCTCAGCTTTTGTCAAGGGAAGATATTTAAACATCCCCAGAAACGATAGACATTGCAGATGTTTTCGGAATGTACCGGACACAGTAGAACATATTATTTTCTACTGTCCATTGTACAACCAGCTACACAAACACGTGCCATCTCCTTTTCTGGGTAGTCTAACATCACGGCACAATGAAAATATCAGATTCTATCTGTCTGACATTAACCCAGAAGTAACTGCAAGGGTGGCTGAGTTTTTCTCAATAGTATCTCTTAAGAGTGGTGAATGGCACTATTTAGCAGGAAGAAACTCCAGTGAAAATCCTCGTTATTACATATTTTAACATGGCTGTTTATTTGCATATATTTTAAATTTTTATATATGGATGTTTTATGATGGCCTATATTTGTAATGCCTAATAAAGGTTTGGCGAAGTAAAATAGTATATTTAGGAGCATTTCCTGGAGAGAGCACGAATTTGTGGTGCTTTCCAAACTGAATCAGAAGGCAGGGGGTGGGGGAGAGTATATCTCCCGTGCTTCCTGGCATTTATTTCCTTCTGATGGTCATCCAGTTGAAGAGGAGCCTGGGAACATGTTCCATGCCTTTAGCAAGCCAGCTGACAGTGAATTCCTTCCCCTTCTTACAGGTGTTTTGCTCTTCTTCTTCTTCTTCTTCTTCTTCTTCTTCTTCTTCTTCTTCTTCTTCTTCTTCTTTGCCTAGGGTATGTGGGGGCTGACACAAAAGGCAGGAGTAAACATCCTTGTGAGGGGGAGTTGAATTCAAAGGAATGTGACCTCATATTCTGAACTACCCCATGTCAAATTTTGTCCCCATCTTGCCATGCGACATCAGGCATTCTTCCTCTGTCGTAGATCGCCTGCTTCTTTAAGCTTCTCTGAAGAGGATGCATTTCCAACTTTGAAGGATGAAGTTCCACTTCCCAGAGCTTTCATGTACAAATATATACAGGAACTTGGAATGAGCATTCCATAAATATGCAAATTGTCTGTCAGATTGGACAGGCAGCATACATTATACATTATAATCTGTGTTGACAGCCTGCAGCAAGGCATTCTTAGCTCAGACATTATATATATATGTAATATAGTTGATCACTTTCTTATAAAACCAGGAATATTTCAGATAGACATAACTTTGATCTGTCTTACCCAACCACTCCTGTTTGCCACAAGATGCGTTATTGGCAAACAGCTTTTGATAGAGATCCATGTTCCCTTCTGAGAAAGAGTTAGGTGCTATAGCAGGTGACAAACTAGATACAAGTCAGCCATGGGGTGCCACAGCACACAAATCCAATTCTCCCTGATGCTATCTCAACAATGCTGTTTCTGAAATCTGGGGCACTGCGGTACTCCACATTCATAAGACCTCAGCTGGAGTCTTACATTCAGTTCTTTGCTCTGGAGTTCAAGGCTAATAATGCCAAGCTGGAAAGGATTTAGAGGAAAATGATAAACACAAGGGTCTAGAAGACATGTGTATAATATATAAAAAGGTATGCATGGAATTCCTTTACGTGGCTAACCAGAGATCTATACATTTTCCTAATATAGGAAATAAGCAACCTTATAATGGGTAATATCCAACATTAGTCATATTTAAAGCAGACTCACTGAAATCAGTGGATGAGTAACTGAAGTTCAGTGATGTCAGTGGTGCTATTCTGAGTATGACTTGATTAGATATCACCCAACATGCCTAAGATTATCTACTATTAAAGTCTGGGCAAGGAAGAGAATGCTGTTCTTGGTTTCACAACCGCTGATGGAACAGTCCATTGTAGGTATGGAGAACCTTTGTATCAGCTACAGCTCCTGTGGTCTGGCTGAGATGTAGTATCACGGATGCGCTTGCTTATGTTTTTCACAAGCAAAGGAAAGATCAAGACGGTAACCTTTTTCATTAAAGGACTAGGAGAAAATGGTTTCTACAGTGACACTATTAATTCATTAAACTTACAATTTCTGTTGGGCATCAACGTCTGACACCCCACTCCATCCCAATGATTAGAAAGGGGTGGAATATTATTGGACACAGATTATTTGTTCAATCAGATTTTGCAGTTTAATCTTCCATTAGATCCTAGGATTCATTGACATATTTTTAAAGGTGTTGTTGCCAAAACAGAGAAACCCAGGGATCACTGAAAGATGGTTGCTCGCCAGATATTGCTAAACAAATGAGATGCCAGAAATTAGGGGTGAAGGCATTGATAAATCAATAGGGATGGAAACAGTGGCTTAGTGATCCAGAAGTAACTTGAAAGTCCAGTCCCTCGACCTGCAAAATCAGTGTTTCAGATATACTGGAGCACAGGAAGAAATACAGTGGTACCTTGGGTTACAGACACTTCAGGTTACAGACTCCGCTAACCCAGAAATAGTACCTCGGGTTAAGAACTTTGCTTCAGGATGAGAACAGAAATCGCATAGTGGTGTGGCGGCAGTGGGAGGCCCCATTAGCTAAAGTGGTACCTCAGGTTAAGAACAGTTTCAGGTTAAGAACGGACCTCCAGAACGAATTAAGTTCTTAACCTGAGGTACCACTGTAGTTGTTAACAAAACGATAGCTACAGGTAGCTTGAGCCTTATAAAAGAACTACTCTCGTAATTCCTGCATTGCATGGGGTTAGACTAGATGACTGTTTGGGTCCCTTCCAACTCTACAATTCTGTGATGCTAGTGGTAAGAAGCTAGTTAGTTCAGTTGAGTGATGTGATTGGTTTATGGTACAAAACCAAATCTTTGAAACATAATTTTGCAGCTGTGATTTCTAAAGTTGTAAGTGCTATGTCATTCTCTAAGCTGAAAGATGGCCGGGCTGTTTAAGAACAATATTACCTCTGCAAAACAGCAAAGCATAATATGCTCTCCTCCCCACACTGAAATACTTCCACATGGACAAATAAGTGAACCTGGTCCAGAATCGGCTAGTCTCGGAACAGTAAGAGAGATTGCAGAGTCTGCCCTCTCGGTGTTATGGAATTTTAGATCAGGCTCATTCAATCAGTATTTATATAGTGCCATTAAAGGCATAATTTTCCTTTATGGGAAGATATTGTTTGCCAAGAATAGCAATAAGGAAAGTGGCCCAGCCACTTCAGAAAAAAACCTCTTCAAAGAAGGGGCAGAGTCAGCCTCCCAGAAGAAAAGAAACTGGTCAAGGACTGAAATAAGTACCTGACTTCAGAGACCAAGAGACAGGAAAAGCCCTGATTTGGCAAGGACTTATATGTGTCTAGACTGTGGTCCTGGAAACTAGTATATCTCCTGTTGTTCCATACGGTCTTCAACACAGGTGGTGGCAGGGGTTAAATTCATAAGAGGAGATAACTCAGCAAGAGCTATGAAATCATTTGACAGAGGCCAGATTAAGACAGCATCTGAAATATCTGTCTTTGAAGACAATCATGTTAGGAATCAAAAGGGGTCTAATGTTAGAGACTTGCTTTTCAAATGCAACAAATCATTATACCTGTCAAGATTTATGGACAGATTTATTTATGTTGACAGTGGGACCACTAATGGTTTGACAAATGAGAAGTCTTGACAGATGCAACAGATATGTTTAAGCGCATTTCTCCTGTTTGCGGAAGGGTGGTGTGTGTGTTTGTGTGTGTGTGGAGGCGGTGAGCGAGCTTGACATGCCATATTGGTACACTTCCTTTCAGCGCAAAGTTCGTGTTCTGTTGTCAGATGGCAAAAATACAGGAGCCAGGATGATTGTCAAGCCAGGAGAACTTGCTATTGTATAAGACAGTCCCTTTCTCGCTGTCTTCTCCCTCTGGTGTTCAACTTCACCTCAAAGCAATTGTATTGCTGAGGCTGGCAAGTGGTGAGAAGAGGAATCAAATCAGACCTATATCTTGCTTCACAAACCTCTGAGAACATTGTTTTTGGGGGTGAGTGGGGGGAGGAATTTTGGCTGTACAGAAATGCTTGCTTCTTCCTGTGCCTCACCATCTCTCTGATAACTTCAGAGATATCTGAAGGAGTGTCTCCACCCCCATCATTCTACACGGACGCTGAGGTCCAGCACCGAGGGCCTTCTGGCGGTTCCCTCACTGCGAGAAGCCAAGTTACAGGGAACCAGGCAGAGGGCCTTCTCGGTAGTGGCGCCTTCCCTGTGGAACACCCTCGCACCAGATGTCAAAGAGAACAACAACTACCAGGCTTTTAGAAGACATCTGAAGGCAGCCCTGTTTCGGGAAGCTTTTAATGTTTGATGTATTATAGTATTTTAATATTCTTTTGGAAGCTGCCCAGAGTGGCTGGGGAAGCCCAGCCAGATGGGCGGGGTATAAATAATAAATTATTATTATTATTATTATTATTATTATTATTATTATTATTATTATTATTATAACTTCTTTTAGCAGGACTCTCTCTTGTTGCAGGAGACACTTGGAGAAGTTTTAAAAAAACAAACAGTGAGAAGAGACTCAGGACTGATTTGATTCTCCTCCCTCTTTCAGTAATAAGATTAAATCCAGAGCCCCCCCTGAACTTCTGCGGGCGGCAGAACTACCTAGTGGATCCCCTCTGCTGATCTTTACACCTGAGAGTGATAGTAGGGAAAGAGACGGTCTCTCAGATATTTGGGGCCCAAGTTTACAGTTTTAAACACTAGTATAAGAACCTACAAGTGAGGGAGGCTTTCCAGTTTTGCTTCCTTGCCATTTATGGAAAGACAGGCTTTTCTGCTGCCTCCTTGAATGCCTATTGGGTCTCATGCAAATACCTGTTTAAAAATTCTCTCTGTGCTAGTTCTGAAGCTGAATGTGAATTTGATTGTATTAGCAATATTTTAAATTTTGATTAAATCAAACCATATGTCTTCTAGCAAACTCA
Organism: Podarcis muralis; assembly: GCF_964188315.1. Lineage (NCBI taxonomy): Eukaryota > Metazoa > Chordata > Lepidosauria > Squamata > Lacertidae > Podarcis > Podarcis muralis. The sequence continues at coordinate 95,842,704 of NC_135656.1, forward strand.
GACTAACAAATATAAATAATAACCAAAAAATACTCACGTGATGTTTTTGTAAATCCTGTGGGCATCTTGTACATGCCTGAAGGACAAAGGTGATTAAAGCATTATTCATGCTGTTTGGTATAGCTTTGTGATGTTGTAAGACCATTTTAACAATATACATCGGGTCCACGGAAAACAATGAGTTTCATCCACCTTCATATGTTAAAACTAACCACCTGCACCTACGCCCACAACACAGGTGACTGTTCTTGTTACAGATTTCTCTTGCCTAGTTTTGAGACACATCTATAGGAGTGGCCATTCTTTTAAATGCAGGCCACGTGTCTATAAAAGCATGTTTAGGGACACAGGTGGCGCTGTGGTCTAAACCACTGAGCCTCTTGGGCTTGCTGATCGGAAGGTCGGCAGTTCATATCCCTGAGATGGGGTGAGCTCCCTTTGCTCTGTCCCAGCTCCTGCCAACCTATATTTGACTATATTTATCTATTACCCTCACATTGGAACTGCATGCCAGTGCTTGTTGGGAAACAACGGAGTATGTGAATCTCCCCAAGAGATACTGGGTTCTTAGTTGGGCTAAGTTTAGGCAACAGGCTATGCTGATGGATCAAACTCTCCATGGTTTCACATAAATGGGTTGTCCTCTATTTCAAAAGAAATATCCTGAATGTTGTTATTTAGGAGTAAAGCTCTTCCTAGGCTCTTATCATATGGTAAACCAAGGGTGCATGCAATCATACAGCGGTCTTTGTTTTTTTGTCTGTGGGGATCCATTTTTATACCTTTAGCAGTAACATACAGTGAAAATCGGGTGGAGAATATATATATATATTTTGAGAGAGAGAGGGATACAGAGTGTGCACGCCAGGCATATGTCTGACATCAAAATGCATTTAGCAGAAGCACAATAGGTAATGTTGTTAATGCAAAAACATTTTGGTATTTCAAGAAACCATTAGATGGCATCAGGGGAAGGCTGCAGCTCTAAAAAGAATGAGTCTTGACAGGCTGAACTAACTATTATTATTTTTTTCACCAGCCTGCTCTTTCCCCTGGAAAACCATGAAAGTGGAAGTAATTAGTTCCGATTTACTCATGGTCAATTGTTTTAAACTGATGACCATCATTCAATCAACCTGAAATTTCAGAGGTATACTGTATATTTGTCATCACTTCCATATATAAAAGTGACGCATCTTGTCTCCACCCTGAATTACTGGTTGGTGTCATTGTTAGAGCCTTTTGGTCTTATGCTTTTATTTGAGCTAGATATTAACAGCTCCTACCCTTGTCAACCCAGCCAATCCTTTTACGCTCTGTTCTTGTAATTCTTACCCCCCCCCCCCCAGTTTTTAGACACAGCTCTGGGAGTGGTTAATCTTTTAAAGCAACATTATGCATTATAATACCAAGTGTATACTTCAGGGTAGTAATCCCGCAGTAATGCAAGCAACATTAACATGTTCTGGGAGATAGAGAAATGCCAGGGGACCTTGCATTCTTCCAGTAGACGCAAAGTGGAGAGGGCTTCCCCCCCCAGCAAGGAAAAAGGATGTTGTCTTTAATCCCACAAGCTAAAAAAAACAACCAAGCTAAATATTTATGATGCAAGGAAACGGACTATGGATGATTACAGCAAATTTGAATGTAGAATAAAACGGTGCCTAATCTAGGCATTTACATGAAGAATGGTAGTACAGAGCATGATGCTTATTAAAGCTAGCGAATTAACTGCAATTAAATAGGGATATGTTAAGATTGTCATTGGCGGGCCGAGCAATCCAATAGCTGGCCAAAGGCTGCCTGGAGGGCTGTCGGGAGTGGTGCAGGCCCTGCTTCACCTGCAGAGAAAAGCATGGAGCTTCAATTGAGCCCCCCTAGATCTCCTGGGATGCTGGTGGAAAGCTGTGTCAGACCAGGGCTGCATTCAGGCAGCACTTCATTCCATCTTCCTGGCATTTCCCTGTAGTATCACTGGGATTTTGCTCACATAACGAAAGCATGTGTGGTATCCTGGCATGCCACACAGTGAATCACGGGGGAACAGAAGCACACATGCGTAGCAACAAGTCCAATGATATCCATTCATTGTTGGGTCTCACCATAGCCACTGGTCTGAATGAAATTCATCACGACACGGCGGCCAATCAGAAGACCACAGTTCCATAATGCAGTAGGTACTACACCGTAAAAAGGATGCAAGAAATCGGGACAGAAGTGCTGGCTAGCATCATGTGCAGTAAATGTAGAGCAATGACCTCCATGCCTGAAGGCAGCCTAGATGGACAGCCAGCCGTCTTCCCTTTGCTGTGTCAAGGATCAGATGGGAGTGTCCTTGGATCAGCAGGATGCAAACCCCTCCTCGCTCCCCTAATACACTCACAGATTGGGACCAAAACTGCTCCAGACCGGAATCTGGCATAGTTAATTGTCCTCCGTTTGGGTAAATGGAAGGGGAGGTAACTGGAAAAAAGGAAGGAGAAAGAAAAAGTATTCCTGCATCTTGGTTAGAAGGAACCAGCAAGAATTTAGAACTGGTGGAACAAATGCTTGAATCTTCCCATCACATTGTAATAAGACTGCAGCCATAACTGATCTAATATCTGATATTTGCGTTGCATTTCCATTAGGAAAATTCTATAACATTTATTCTAAAAGAGTGCAGCTGCCTTTGGGTTAGTGCACATCGTGAAGGTGGCATTAGCCAGAGTTGTATGCTCATTCCCATATAGTATTTTGCCTTTGCATTGTCTTTGCACTTTTAAGAGGAAGGGCAGGTTTGAGAGGTCCCCAAGAGGAGGAAACAGGTTAGAACTGCTGCCAGCACCACCAACAAAGCACAACAGATAACATTCCTTCATATTCAGGGTTTCATGCCCCCCCATGTTTCTGGCAGTTGTGGGCTTATCTTGGGCAAAGGCAGGATGCTATACTAAACTAATGTCAAGACTGCAGCCTTTCAAAGTGCAAGGCAAATATTTGGAAGCCACTTTCGCTATCAGTAGCCTGATATGTTTCTTCTCGCACCACAGAAGCTTGTTGATAAAGTGTGCTGGCAGCACCTCTCAAGGAAGACTGGTCTGAGGCTCTGAGGATCATTGTTCTGGGGGACTGGATCAAACACATTTCACAGAGCTGAGGATTGCGTGAGATGGATATTTTGCTCTTTGGTCAATTCGGAAAGGCAACAAGGAAGCTTTGAATGGGTTTACTTCTTTGCTACTCCACTTTGTTTGGGAGGAGTATGGATATCAGCTGCAAACAAGCTGGCCTCCTTTCATCTGTGGACAGCTGGGATGTTGTCATCCATTTCTTTTGGATGCAGACCTTAAAGCTGTCAACCATCGTTTTTTGACACTTAAAGATTACACTACAGCAATAAGCTCTGTTACTGAAGTTTATTTGGAAACTGCAGCTGGTACAAAAATCCAGAAGCCTCCCCCCCCCCGCCAGCAGTTCTTTTCCTTTTCTTTTTGCACAGATTTGAAGATGTACGACAAGCCACACCAGGATATATTGTGTGCTCCTAAAAGCTTCATTGGAGAGACACCCCCTCCCAAAGAAAGTTTTGGGGCATTGGCTTTTTTTGCTGAGCTGCAACCAGTGGCGTAGCGTGGGGGGTGCAGGGGGGGCCGGCCGCACTGGGCGCAACATCTGGGGTTAGGGCAAATCCACAGGTTAGGGGGTGCAAATCCACGGGTTAGGGGGCACAAATTACTTGCCTTGCCCCGGGTGCTGACTACCCACGCTACGCCACTGGCTGCAACGCAACATGGACTCATGTTAACCTTGTGGTCTACTAAGACCCCAGATCCTTTTCACATATGCTACTGGCAAGCCCTTCTTATATTTGCGCAGCTGGTTCTTTCTGCTTAAGTGTAGAACCTTACATCTGTCTCTGTTGAAATTCATTTTGTTTGTTTGGGCCTAGTTCTCCAGTTTGTTAAGGTCATCTTAAATCCTGATTCTGTCTTCAGCAGCATCACCTACCCCACCCAATTTGGTGTCATGTACAAATCTGACGAACATCCCCTCAATTCCTTCCCCCCAGTCATTTATAAAGATGTTGAGCAACAAGGATGGAACCCTGTGTCACCCCATTTGTCACTTTTATCCCCAAAAGAGAAGAGCCATCAGTGAGCAGTCAGTTTGGTCAGTCAACCAGCTACAAATCCACCTAACTGTGTATCTGCTCCAGTTTCTTTTCAATTCATTCATTGGTTTCTTGTTTCCAAATCACCATCTCTCAGCCTCAGTTACCATCTGAAAAATGGGAATCCATGGGATATTTTACAGGAAAAGTTTCCTCATACCTTTTTTTTTTTTTTTTTTTTTGGAGGGGAGAATAATTTCTTCCTGGATCAAATGAACAAAGGGTCCATGGTTTATCCATAAAGTGCACCCGAAGATAACAGTTTAGTAACTGAGGGTGATGTTTACAATGGTACCAAATGTGACAGCTTTCAAAGTATTATGTATATTTCAAAGGTTGTACATGTAGAGCTGTGACAGCATGTCAGTTATAATTCTTGTAAAAAAAAAAAGAGGATTAATTTATTATGGTTCATATACAGAATAAACTGGGCAAATGCTTCAAAATAAAATACTTCTCATTGCTGATGGGCTCGTGTGTATTACAAATAAAGACAGTGGAAATTTAATTGACCAGGGCATCCCAATCTCTTTCTTTCACTGCCCTTTGAAATATGACTTGTTTGGGTTAATGGCAGACCAAAGACAAGAGATGTGGAATCCTTACACTATGGAAATGAAATCTTAAGCACAAACACAATTACTTTATAAGAAATTATCTGGAAAAGAAGAGGAGGAAGAGTTCCACTTTCTTAACGTCAGTTTGGACTCTGACGTTTGACTGATGATAGCACTTCTGAATACAAATTAGTCATAATTAGTAATTCTGGCCTTGTCATAGTTTTTTTCTTTTTTTACTGTTGATCTAACTCTGTTTCTGGAAGTCTATGTAATAAAGTCGTAAACATGATGCTTTAGAATCATAGCATGATAGAACTGTAGAGTTGGAAAGGACCCTGAGAATCATCTAGTCCAACCCCCTGAAATGCAGGGATATGCAGCTGTCAGGGATTGAACCTGCAACCTTGACATTATCAGCACCACGCTCTAACCAGCTGAGCTAGACACTGAAGTAATTTACAACATAGCTTAGGTGTGTCATGATTATGATTTTTTTCAAGCAAAAGCGTTTGGTGGGGGGGACACAATTGCAGACCCACCTGCAGTGCCCTTCCCTCACCCAAGGGCGAAACAACAGGTGTAAACAAACCAGACAAGACAATGTTCTGAGATTTAGAATTGACCACAACTTTTATTAAATACAGATGTTGGTAGGCTTTGGCTCAGGCATTGGGGTTATATCCATTATCAGCCAACAGATGGAAGGCTGTCGCTTAAGCTGGGTTGTGCCAGGGATGGAGGGCCTCTCAAGATGCTACTAAGGTGGTCCTTGCTACCCTGCTGAAGGAAGCTCTATGGCCCATCTTCCCCACACATGGCTTCCTTTTAGACCATTCTATTTTTTTTATATATATATAAATTTTTATTGGATTTTCATGAACAAAACCAGAAATGTAGACATATAAGAAAAAGAAGAAAAAAACGAAGAAAAAAAGATGAAAGAATAAAAGAAATCAACCTTCCATATCATTTTCACAAATCCAACTGGACCTCCCCACATCTCCCGAACCCTGCGTCCTTTACAATAAAGATATCAGCAAATTGTTACCTTATTTCATACCTTACTGTATCTTTCAAATATTATGTTTCTAAATTCAAGATACTATTTCTCAGTTACTTGTACCTTAAAATAAGCATAATAAAGTTATTTTACATTTCCACCTTGTCTTATTTATAACATAATTTCCAGTTCACCAAATCTAATTGCTGAAACTAAAATTTCCAAATCGTGCACATTCTTAACATTCGTACAGTTTATAGTGTTTTTGCAAATAATCCTTAAATTTTTTCCAGTCCTCTTCCATTCTTTCTTCTCCCAAATCTCGGATTCTGCCAGTCATTTCAGCCAATTCCATATAGTCCATCAATTGCGTCTGCCACTCTTCCAGTGTGGGAAGATCTTGTATCTTCCAGTATTTTGCAATAAGTATTCTTGCTGCTGTAGTTGCATACATGAAAAAAGTTCTGTCCTTCTTTAACACCTTTTGGTCAACAATGCCCAGGAGGAAGGCCTCTGGTTTCTTAGGGAAGGTGTACTTAAACACCATTTCTTAACTCATTGTAGATCATTTCCCAGAAGGCCTTCACTTTTGGACAAGTCCTCCAAAGGTGAAAGAATGTCCCTTCAGCCCCCTTACATTTCCAACATTTATTATCAGACAGGTGATATATCTTTGCAAGCTTGACTGGGGTCATGTACCACCTATATATCATTTTCATAATGTTTTCCTTCAAGGCATTACATGCCGTGAATTTCATTCCGGTGGTCCATAACCTTTCCCAGTCCTCAAACATAATGTTATGCCCAATATCCTGTGCCCATTTTATCATGGCTGACTTGACAGTTTCATCTTGAGTGTTCCATTTAAGCAGCAAGTTATACATTCTCGAAAGTACCTTGGTTTTTGGTTCAAGCAATTCTGTCTCTAATTTCGATTTTTCCACCTGGAACCCTACTTTTTTATCCAGTTTAAAAACCTCTTGAATTTGAGCGTAATGCAACCAGTCTCGCACCTTATTCTTTAATTTCTCCAAGCTCTTCAACCTCCAATTGTCTCCAATTTTTTCTATTATTTCCCAATATTTCGGCCAACTGGCCTCCATATTGGGTCTTTTCCGGGCCTTGGCCTCCACTGGTGATAGCCACCTCGGGGTCTTACCCTCTAGTAAGTCTTTGTATTTTATCCAGACCATAAATATTGCTCTTCTGACAATATGGTTTTTGAACAATTTATGACTTTTTACCTTGTCATACCACAAATATGCATGCCAACCAAAAGCATTGTCGAACCCTTCCAGATCTAGGACATCAGTGTTCTCAAGAAGTAACCAATCTTTCATCCAGCAGAATCTAGCTGCAGCATCCTTTTAGACCATTCTAACAGGGTATTACAAAAACCACCCCAGCTTCTAATTTGATCCCAGAATGTTTCAGGGATGAGCTGGTGCTGGTGCTTGCAACTGACCTGCGTGGCACCAAAGACATGCGTCCTCATTTTCATGCATCTTTTGGTGCAGCACTCCCATGAGAGTCTTTTGGCGTGGCCCTCTCACTAGAGTCAGCTGACTTGCGGGGCAGCATTGCACTAAAAGACACCCGTCCTGATTTCCATCAGAGTAATGTTGGAGGGTGTGCACTGTTACAGTTCTAGAACACATTCCTGCCATGCAAAACAATTCAAGGATGGCGTGGCCTCTGGGAGGGGATGCAGCCTGAGGGGGGTTCTGAGGGCCAAGTAGGAAGCCTAGGAGGGCACACTGGACCCCTGGGTCTGAGGTTCCTCACCCCTCGAACTGTCCCTATTTTCCAGGGACATCCCTGGTTTAGAGAAGCCGTCCCAGTTTCTGATTTCATCCTGGAATGTCCTGCTTTTCCCTAAAAGTAAAGGTAAAGGTACCCCTGCCCGTACGGGCCAGTCATGTCCGACTCTAGGGTTGTGCGCTCATCTCACTTAAGAGGCAGGGAGCCAGCGCTGTCCGGAGACACTTCCGGGTCACGTGGCCAGCGTGACGAAGCTGCTCTGGCGAGCCGGCACCAGCGCAGCACATGGAAACGCCGTTTACCTTTCCGCTATAAAGCGGTACCTATTTATCTACTTGCACTTTAGGGGTGCTTTCGAACTGCTAGGTGGGCAGGAGCTGGGACCAAACGACGGGAGCTCACCCCGCTGCGGGGATTCGAACCGCCGACCATGCGATCGGCAAGCCCTAGGCGCTGAGGTTTTACCCACAGCGCCACCCACGTCCCAGCTTTTCCTTAGGATGTCCCTATTTTCATTGGAGACATGCTGGAGCACATGGAGTTATCTAACCCCCAAGCCATTTGAAGGCAACCCTGGGAACTTTTTTTTTAGTGTTAACGTTTTATATATGTTGGAAGCTGCCCAGAGTGCTGGGGCAACCCAATAAGATGTGTGGGGTATAAATAGATCATTATGGAATGGGACACCCCTGTTTTCATCAGAGAAATGTTGGAGGCCATGCATCACCCCTGTGATATACCGTATTTTTCGCTCTATAAGATGCAACAGACCACAAGACGCACCTAGTTTTTGGAGGAGGAAAACAAGAAAAAAAAAATTCTGAATCTCAGAAGCCAGAACAGCAAGAGGGATCGCTGCGCAGTGAAAGCAGCAATCCCTCTTGCTGTTCTGGCTTCTGGGATAGCTGCGCAGCCTGCATTCGCTCCATAAGACGCACACACATTTCCCCTTACTTTTTAGGAGGGAAAAAGTGAGTCTTATAGGGCAAAAAATACAGTATATTGAAGCAAGAAGGCAACCAATTCAATGTTTGATGTGGATGTGAACGGATCAAGAGAGAGCAGAGGGTTCAAGGTATTTGAGCCTGTACAAGAACACTAGGTTTCTATGAACCCCTTTGGGAAAACTTGAGTAAATCCCCAATGATTTACAAAATAATTCTGGCTATTCTGAAGCACATCTTCTTAGTTTTCTGGACGGCATATGTACCCTTCTGAAGGTGAGTCATAGGAAAGCTGCCTTTGTGATCTGTCAGCTAACATATGGCACAACAGCTCAGAGAGGCTTGTGAACTGCCCCATTCATTCTCTATAGTTCCTTAACAATGATGCTCAGTGATGATAATTGCATATCACTAGTGTTCACTGTTGTCCTCCTGTTCGGTTTGTTTTAGCAGCAATTATCTGCAAATCCTTAGATGGAGTTTTGGGGGCTTGCATATTATACAACCACTCTTCATCTCTTCAGTCTCTCTCTCTCTCTCTCTCTCTCTCTCTCTCTCTCTCTCTCTCTCTCACACACACACACACACACACACACACACACACACACAGTCCCCTCCCCACCCTGAATCTCAGAGCCATGTGCAAAGATTAGAATTTGTCATGACCTGTGAATCGTGGAAGGGTGGATAGTTTGGACTGCAGGGCTTTGAAGTGCATGTTTGTCATCTTTAATTACACAATAGTCTGGGGAAAGAGAGGAAAGCAAAGAAGTGCTGGCCTCCATAAAACAGCCATTTAATTCTTGTTTTAAGAACACAAGAAAAACTCTCTGCTTCATTTCAAGTAATGGAAAGGTGAGCTATGTAAGACTCCAGAAATGGGACAATTGGAGGTTAATAGACATTCTTTCCTTAGTAAGTCTTAACATAGCATTGGGTCTGGCTTTGAAAACAATCTGGAAACTTCAGTTGGTTCAAAACAGGGCAGCAACACTGTTAGCAGGGGCTGGATAATATGAATTTATTTCACATCTGCACTGGCTTCTACTCTGTTCCTTGGTCACATTCAAAGTGCTGGTCTTAAGCTTTCAAGTCCTAAATAGCTTGGGGGCAAGGGTCTTACCTATGGGGCCACCTCTCCCACATTTACCTAACCAAACATTTAGATCTTTCAAGACCTTTCTCTGGATGCTCTTACAGGTGGCTACAGTGGATATGACCTTTTCAGTGGTGGCAACATGGACATGGGATGTCCTCCAATATGGTTATGGAATGCCCTTGTCTTTTCAGTGGTTACTTCTTTCCCCAGGCATCTTTGCCTAACACTCTTTTTCTGATTTATAGAGTTGGTATTTCTGGAGTTTTAAGAAAAAATATCTGTGATTTTTTTTATTGTCTGCTGCTGCTTTTATTCTGTATTTAGATTTCATAGTTTTAATTTTGTATGGCGTTGTTTCTTTTATTGTACATAAGCTATCCAAAGAATTTTTGGGTGGCATACTGTAAATAAACACACAGCAATTTTTTTCTTTTTTTACTGCTTAACATGTAACTCAATGCCTTTCATTAATGTTTGCCCCAGTTCTGAAGGCTTGTCTTTCTAAAGTTTTACATGGGATGACTAAGGGACAATGCACATACAGTGGTACCTTGGTTCTCAAATGCCTTGGTTCTCAAACAGTTTGGTTCTCAAACAGTTTGGTTCTCAAACTCTGAAAACCCGGAGATAAGTGTTCTGGTTTCTGAACATTTTTCGGAAGCCGAACATCTGATGCAGCTGTCGGCTCTTGCACCTGCACCAATCAGAAGCTGTGCCTTGGTTTTTGAACATTTTGGAAGTCAAATGGACTTCCAGAACTGATTAAGTTTGGCGCTTTTGTTTTTACTATTTATTTTGTGTTTTTGTTTTTGAGGCTTTTTCAATTAATTTGTTTTTGTGACTGTGTGGAACTCAGTTCAGCTACTGATTGATTGATTGACTGTGTGACTGTGGAAATGGGTAAAAGCCAAACAATGACTGTCATCAGTGCAGGTAAGAAAAAAAATTAATTTTAATTTTTATCATCTACAATACTGTCTTAATTATTTCATAGTACAGTGGTACCTCAGGTTAAGTACTTAATTCTTTCCAGAGGTCTGTACTTAACCTGGTTATCCCCCGCTTGGATTACTGCAATGCGCTCTACGTGGGGCTACCTTTGAAGGTGACCCGGAAACTACAACTAATCCAGAACGCGGCAGCTAGACTGGTGACTGGGAGCGGCCGCAGAGACCACATAACACCGGTCTTGAAAGACCTACATTGGCTCCCAGTACGTTTCCGAACACAATTCAAAGTGTTGGTGCTGACCTTTAAAGCCCTAAACGGCCTTGGTCCAGTATATCTGAAGGAGCGTCTCCACCCCCATCGTTCTACCCGGACACTGAGGTCCAGCACCGAGGGCCTTCTGGCGGTTCCCTCACTGCGAGAAGCCAAGTTACAGGGAACCAGGCAGAGGGCCTTCTCGGTAGTGGCGCCTTCCCTGTGGAACACCCTCGCACCAGATGTCAAAGAGAACAACAACTACCAGGCTTTTAGAAGACATCTGAAGGCAGCCCTGTTTTGGGAAGCTTTTAATGTTTGATGTATTATAGAATTTTAATATTCTTTTGGAAGCCGCCCAGAGTGGCTGGGGAAGCCCAGCCAGATGGGCGGGGTATAAATAATAAATTATTATTATTATTATTAACCTGAAACTGTTCTTAACCTGAAGCACCACTTTAGCTAATGGGGCCTCTTGCTGCTGCCGCGCTGCCGGAGCACGATTTCTGTTCTCATCCTGAAGCAAAGTTCTTAACCTGAAGCACTATTTCTGGGTTAGTGGAGTCTGTAACCTGAAGTGGATGTAACCTGAAGCGGATGTAACCCGAGGTACCACTGTACAGTACATTGATTATTGCTTTCCATTTATGGTCTGTTTAGATAGTAAAATCCATGTTAAATTGCTGTTTTAGGGGTTGTTTTCAAAAGTCTGGAACGGATTAATTCATTTTGCATTACTTTCTATGGGAAAGCACACCTTGGTTTTGAAACGCTTTGGTTTTGGGACGGACTTCCGGAACGGATTAAGTTTGAGAACCAAGATACCACTGTATCTGATGCAGCTGGTCTTGGTTTGTATTACTTCAGACCGCAGGTGAGGGGACTCACATGACTGAAAGCCAAATTGCAAGGGTGCATGTTTGCTTAACATATGGAAGTAGTCATTGATGCATATCATTGATGCTCAATGGCTGCAGTGCTAACCCCACCTGGGAGTAGCCAATTTGGAGGGTGGCATGGGGGGGGGGGGAGGAAAAACCCCATTGCACTAGTGGGAGTCCTTGCACAGGATTCCCCTGGTGGGTTTTGTTAACGGAATCCCGCACACACAGCATCTTGTGATGGTGAGTATCCAATCAGTTGGGTGCTTCAGATCAGCTGCCTATGGCAGATCAACTCTGGAGAGATGTGGCATCATTGTTGTCCCTCCTGACTGCCTCTTGGTAGGACTGTGGTACATGGACGGGTCTGCTCAGTTCACATATAAGCTTTTACAAACACATTTTCCTGCAGGAAGAGGGAGGGGCTGGTGGTCTCCATCTTCATGATGTTGGTTTCCTCGCACCTGCTCCAAACTGCAATTTCTTTTCTAATGAAATGGAAGGGCATCTCATCAGAAGATCATTACTTAAACCATTCTCTCTGCAGCATTCATGTGTTCTAATCTGAACTCTAAAAGTCTGAAAAATGACCCGTAGCATGGATTTCATTTCCATACTTTGTATTTCTCATTCCCCAATTAGCCTCTGGCAAGCAGCGGAGCTTGTATACAGCATGAAATATGAGCGTTATCTGGGACGCTGTCTTCATTTAAACAAAGCAATATGGGTGAAATCCTGCTCCTACTAGAATTGGACTGTAGACGCTCCCATATAATAATGACACTATTTTGGTGCATTCAGGGACATTATTCCCTGTTAGAAAGTTTCAGATCCAGTACCAGGATTGGTAAGATCCCATCCTCAGCAGTGATATAGATCAGGCATAGGGAAACTTGGCCCACCAGATGTTTTGGGACTACAGTTCCCATCACCCCTGACCACTGGTCCTGTTAGCAGATCCTGTTAGGGATCATGGGAGTTGTAGTCCCAAAACATCTAGAGGACTGAATTTGCCTATGCCTGAT